>NC_088360.1:63536315-63671315 GCF_034508935.2 Berghia stephanieae | reverse complement strand
CTCCAAACATAGCCAGCTTGATATGCCGCCCGTTTAATGTGTTGCTGTAATGCACTTCTTGTGGAAGTGTCTCTCTATTGCACGACCTTTTTGGCAAAATAAATATTTTCTTGCTGCATTAACACCTGTGCAATCTAATGCTTTGTCGTACATAGTGACAGTAAAGGCCTCGAGCTGGGTGACGTGATGATCCGTAATGACGTTTGGTTTCCTTTGTTTGCAACAACGGAAGCATTGTATTGGTGAATTTCGGCATATTATGAGACAAAGAGCGTTCAGAATGAAATCCAACCCATGTTTTTACATCCTGTTTCAAGTAATTTGATGAAACATGTTGTAGCCAGTCCGTTTCTTCTGTCATATAAGGGTCATTTGTCATGTTTGAAATAATGTTCGATGGAGCAGTGTTTGTTGCAGGTATATTTGGTTTAACTCCAAATGCAATTTCTTGGGCGACCTTTAGAAAATCCGACAAAATATTGCTGTCTGTGTGAATGACGTCAGAAGTATTCATATTCAACTTTTCTCGATCAACACCGGACTCATCATTAATTTGTAGGTTGCTGAAACATGGAGATATTTGTTCCGTGGACAGAGTTTTTGTGAGTTGTTGAGCTTGGGTTATAATCAATGTTATCAACAGCAGCAACAGTAAAGAGTTCTTTCTTCAGATTGATTGGGCAAAGAATTCCTTCCTCTTCGAATCTATTTTCAGCTGCTGATGCGATATCCGATGACAATGACAACATACGTTTATATGAGGAACACAACCCTAGCGAAAATAATGTGTCAATTATCTTCTTTGATCTTGTATGTGTGTATTAAAAAATACTTACATACAACGGTAATGGCGTCTCTTTGATCTGCGACTATCTTTTTTGAAAAGTCGGCCCGGTTTTATTTTTATGTTTGGTATTTGACACAATAAGTTGTGATATAGATAAGCTTTCTTGATGGCTGGAATCTGACTTTTCTGAAGGAGATGATCCAACCAAAATCATTTTGATTAATGTCAACAGGGAGTTAGGCACTGCGTCTTCTTGACTTCCAATCCCGATGTCCCATTGTGTTGGTGTTTGCGGGCATTTGTGAATGATGTCTTGTCGGATAGTTTTTGCTGCACGTCACAAAGACATTGCATTATCATCTGCTTGTTCCTTTTGATTCTTTACTAATAACGCAGCAACTTTGCTATCGTGTGCTACATATGTATTTCGTCCAGAAGAATAGAATTCTATGCTTGGAAAGACTCTCATAAGAAGCTCCTTGAACCGGGTGGGATGTACATAGTTATTTCCACAGCCTCTAGTGGTGCACTCACTTTTAAACTTCTTAATAAGTTTTGACAACTGGTGGGCTGCATTATGGTTCTCCTCTACATAAGACACGACTGCTGCGAAAGCGAAACTTTCATCAGGACCTGAATGTTTTCCTTCATATGATGAGTCTTCGATTTTCTACCCTTATTCATGTATTTGATGTGGCAGAGTTTATGGTAATGTGCCTCTTTCGCTACTAAATCACCACCATCGATGTAGCTGATCATTGTAATATCTTTTATCAAAGTTGCTGTATCTTATCTTCCATTTCCTTCGTCATCACAGCATGGAGCCTTCCTGGCCGCTTATTTTGACATATAAAACACTTTGTCCTGTTTGATTAAACTTCTCCTTTGATTTTTGACATGGTTCCCTGATACTTCTTCTGGGTGTTGTTTCAATTGGCAATTCGATACTCAAAGATGGATCTTGACAATCAAATCAGATAATGTAATGTTCGCTTCTAGTCTAAATTCATGCTTTTCTTCTTTGTTTTTCTTGTCTTGGAGTCTTTTAATTACATTAGAGTTATATTTCACTCGACCATTTTGCATTGTTCGATTTCAATTCTTCAAGAGTTCCATTAAGATGTGTTTTGACATTGCTATCAGCTCACGAATTGTATTGATTTAGATTTTCTAGAAAGGTTATACATCATTGGTCCTTGTTTGGAAGCTTAGAATTAACTGGACAAATCAGTTTTTCAGATGAATCAATTTGGCAAATCAAACACTTTTTCAAGTCATTTGAACCAATAATTTTTTCCATCGTGCCTGAAAACAGCCAAACGAACAATGTTCAATATTAGGTACTATCTATATATTATGTTTGCATACATATGTTTACTTAATTTATCACTAATGGGGTTCTTCTATGTCCAACTTTTTGGCGGTTATATGACCTAAACGACGTTAACACAATTTTATTAACTAGTCATTCACCTAAGGCACAATCTGTTTTGTTAGCATGTGCATATATATACGATTTGCATATCTCAAGGTGAGAAAATACATTTCTCGTTGTGTGTGATTTTCATAGGTAAAGCCATAATTAATACAGTACTTTACATACAATGATCAATACCTAAAGCACGGTGGTGGTGGTGGTGGAGAGTGAGAGAGAAGGAGAAAGAAAGAAGAGAGAGAGAAGAGAGAGAGAGAGAGAGAGAGAGAGAGAGAGAGAGAGAGAGAGAGAGAGAGAGAGAGAGAGGAGAGAGAGAGAGGAGAGAGAGAGAGAACATCCCCACCATTACATTTCAATCAACGAAATAATTCTATGTAACTGTGTATAGTTATATGATTATATCAATACCAATCCATGCTAACAAAGAGTTATAAAATGAGTCAACACCGGTTTACGTTTTATGTTTCCCTTCAAACACCACCGCCAGCCCCAATATTGGCCCATTCTAAAAATAACTTTTTGGAAACTGTCAGCCGACTGGGTAAAGTAAATTCCATCAACCCGCACCCCTCCTCTCTGAAGAATCTCTAAGCTTGGATATGAATTATGAAACGGGATATAGTCTAAATCTAAAGGCTAAATGATAGACAGCAATTTGGCTATATATTGACAAGTTTTGTCTGAATCGATGTTGGACCAGAATGAAGTCTTTCAGATTTTTATAAAGGCTGTCTGGACTTATCCATGTCCACTTCTTTTTTTTTTAAAACCATGTATTGACAATGGTAAGGTTTTCCGATCTGCACCAGTCGACAGACAAGTCTTTCCCCTCTATCATTTTTGGTACCTAGTCCGTGGGGGCCAACGATATTTTCAACTCTCTCGTCACCAACCTTTGCATTGAAATCACCAATTAGTAAACGAATTTCATTGGATTTACATAGATTTAATGCCTGTTCCATATCTTGATAGAATGTCTCAATACTGTTTTCGTCAGTTTCTGATGTTTGGGGTCTATATTTGAATGATATTAACATTAAACGGGTTTCCTTCCAACTTTACTAAAATAACTCTGTCTGAGATTGCAACATGATCTGAATAGCACTTTGATGTTGATTTGTCTTAACGAATTCCAACTCCTATCTCATGATGTTTTCCACCTGCATAATACAATACAAAATCATCTTTAACTACTCCTCCTTTCCACTTCGTTCCTGAGATACCAAGTATGTTAATTTGGAACTTTTTCATTTCTTGAATAACGTTTTCAAATTTTCCTAAATGGTTTAATGTACGTATTTTCCACGTGGCCAATGTGATTGTTTTAATTTCGCAAGAGTTCGAAGCGTTCAACGTGTTCGGGACAGCTGATGTCCTGGGAAAGTTTGTTAGTGACGGTGACGGTGGTTTTCCCTTGCTTTCCGTCTTTGTTATTAGCAGTGGCGTGGGGCCATTGGATCGAATGGTGCCAGGCACCACACCAATCTTTAAAAAGATCATTAACAGCATAATTTAATTAAAAATAAAACTGAGAGATTTTAACTCCACTGTCTTTCGCCAACTCGCCAACATACTGCCTTTTTAGTCTCCACTCTATTCAAGATTCCGAATCACGCACTGCGCCGACTCGTGTGTTGGTGACATCACTGCGCGAATTAGTGACTGAATCAGCACCGTGGTGCAAAGCAATCCAAGCTCCAGTTAATGCTCTATCCATTCGTATCGCTACAGCTGATTGAGCGAGAAACTAGGTCGAATTATACTATCTTCAAATAGCGGAAAACCCCTCGACTTGTGCCAGGATCTGAGAGCTCCACCGTTGGACTGGGGGGATGTGCCAAATTAGGGTAACTTCGGCCATCCAAAATATTACATTAACTGTCAAAAACACTGATCATTGTCAAGTTTATTTGTAAGCAGCAAAGAAAATCAACATAAACCTTTAAAATATGACATATCAACCCCCCCCCCCCCCACCTCTTTTTCACGATTATTGAATAAAGTAATTCTTTGCAACGAAGCATTGTGGACGAATTTACCAAAATTTTTCTTGCTTGTAGTGCCGAGTTGATGGTTACGTGTGTATGAGTGTTTATTTGTGTGTGTGTGTGTGTGTGTGTGTGTGTGTGTGTGTTTGTGCGTGTGTATTTGTGTCAGTCAGAGAAAGAAAGCGAAGATTGTCAACAGTTATACTTTTGGTGTGTTTTTAGATTTTTTAAGTACTTAAGTGGAGTGATTTTTTCTTTGTGATGCTTTAAGATCTGAATCTACCTTTTATTTGTGCAATCATTAATCGTATTCCACTGATTTCCATTATTTGAGATATACTTTGAAGTTTTGTTTTGTTAAACAATGAATTGCAATGAATCAAGTTGACTCTTTACTTCACCGACCGTTTGGGAGATTGACACCAGATGACAAATTAGAAATAAAAAGACTAGTTCCTCACCAACCAACTGATTTTGAATTAACACAGGTGTGGAAATCTCGAAAACGCTCTTTTTCAGTGACATGGTATGACAGACATGAATGGCTCACAGTTAGTTTAGTCTTTTGTTTTTATTGTCTACTTTTTACAGATACAACAAACACTGACAAATCATGGACATCTATAGCCTACAGTGACCTTAACCACTTCCATCGTATTTCTTAACCTCCTGAACGTTGTTTTAGCACCCTTAAAAGAGTGAAAAATTTCTTGCGAAATTCAATGAAACAGGAGCGGTTAAATTCTTTAATGATTCTGTCAATTCACAAAGCTGAAATAGATGCCATTCCAGATTTCAATAAACACATTATAAAAAGATTTGCAGAGATGAAACATCGCCGTGCAGATTTTTTTTACAAGTACTAAAAGTAATTCACCCTGCAAAGTCAAAGGTCTTGAGGATAGGTACTCGTCAAAGGGAGCAGATCAAAGTAAAAGATCAGGAACTCGAAGATATAGACACTTTCTGCTATCTCGGAAGTATAATTGACAAGGATGGAGGCACGGAAGCAGAGGTGAAAGCACGAATAGGAAAGGCACAGGCTGCATTCACATCTTTGAACAGAGTTTGGAGAACTAAAGATATCTTCCTTCAACTAAAGCTAAGACTTTTCAACTCAAACGTGAAGTCTGTCCTACTGTATGGATGTGAAACTTGGAACGCATCACAGGCATGTATAAGGAGGGTACAGATTTTCGTAAACAGGTGCATGCGTAAGCTACTCAGAATAAAATGGATGGATAGAATAAAAAATGAAGAAGTATGGAAAAGAACACAGCAGAAACCAGTGGGAGAGGATATAGGAAGAAGACGATGGAGGTGGATTGGACACACGCTTAGAAAGAATGACTCAACTATAACAAAGAAAGTATTGGACTGGAACCCTCAGGGCAGAAGATCAAGGGGAAGGCCACGAGGAACATGGAGAAGAATTAAAGAAGCTGATATACAGAGAAGTGGTAAGACCTGGAATGAGATAAAAAAGTTGGCTCAGGATAGAGAAGGATGGAAACTGTTTGTCTGTGGCCTATACCCTGACCCAGGGTGAAAAAGGCAATGATGATGATGACTAAAAGTAAGTAATTTCTGTCATAGGTTTTTTTTTTCTCTTTTGATTTACATTTATAACATATTGATTGCATTATCTACCAAATCCAATCCTTTAAATGGTGGACAAAGAATAATTACAAAGACCTATTCATACGGGACTTGTATCTCAGTGTTGTGGCTTGTTGTTTTCATGAATTATTTGTTTTTGTGAGTTTTGTCCACTCGTAGAAACCATCGACCCTCCCCCACCCTTCCAAAAAAGAGAGTTTTTAACATGTGCTCTCTCCTCTTAACCGTGTTCACTGTTTTAGAATTTTTTTTCTTCTTCTAATCATGGCACCACCATATGCCGTCAATACGCCACGCCGCTGGTTATTAGTACAATTTAAATTATTGCAGTTTAATTTGACTGAGTTGTGTTTGATGCTTTCTTTGGCTTCTCTTTGTTTTGTTTTTTTCCTTTCACCTTTCTTTCCTCTTTTTGTTAATTTTCTCTACGCCTTGAATAATTCAAAAGATCTCAAAGTGTTCACTATTTCTAAATTCGGTGTATTATTGTGTGTCGTATTGTACGTAGGTGATGGGGTGAATCGTTATAACTAGGTGTTGCCATTTATCGATGTTCATCGTCGACCGTTGTAATTAGATTAAAATAGCTCAATGTGTTTTCCTTAAAATTAAAATCTAAAAACCTTAACAAATATGATAAAAGTAAAAGTTGATAAAATCAGTGCATAAATTTACAAAACTTTAAAATATCGCTAAATTAATTGTTTACAATCCACGAAATTTCGTCAAAAGCAGTACGAAACCATAAGAAATCCTTTGAATATGAAATAAAATTCGTCCTATATAGCAATACTTAAAACAGCCGTAAAAAGGCAATAATTTTACGAGCTCTGTGAATAGCAGCCTTCCAGCGCAGAACACATTACACATTTTCATAAAAGATTTTAAAACTTCACTCACGCTATGCATGTGGCTTTAGCCTTGCAGCCGCACCCCAGATGACACCGCTGTAGTAGTAGTAGTAGTAGTAGTAGTAGTAGTAGTAGTAGTAGTAGTAGTAGTAGTAGTAGTAGTAGTAGTAGTAGTAGTAGTAGTAGTAGTAGTAGTAGTAGTAGTAGTTGTTGTTGTTGTTGTTGTTGTTGTTGTATCAGCATCAGCAGCAGCAGCAGTAGTAGTCGTCGTAGTAGAAGTAGCAGTAGAAGTAGCAGTAGTCGTAGTAGCAGTAGTCGTAGTAGTAGTAGTAGTAGTAGCAGTAGTAGTAGTGGAAGTAGCGGTAGTAGTAGTAGTAGTAGTAGTAGTAGTAGTAGTAGTAGTAGTAGTAGTGGAAGTAGAAGTAGTAGTTTTTTGTAGCTGCTCTTAGTAGTGTGAATTAATAATAATAATAATAATAATAATAATAATAATAATAATAATAATAATAATAATAATAATAATAATAATAAAAAGATTGCTTCCATTAGACGGTTCATATCTGATGATGTGACCAAACACCTGGGCCCGTTCTAATGAACGCGGACTAGCGCTTCGTCCCGGACTATCTCTGACTTTAGTAAATGACTAGAAAAAATCAGATTTAATGTGAGCTGACTAAGCTAGTCCCAGACTAAAATCACGTCACCTTCGGACTAAGTTTGGCCAAGATTTAGTCACTTGCTCGAGTCGGACTTGATCGTTTAGTCTCTGACTAGTAACTAAGAAACGGCGTCAACAAAGTCAACAAAGATGGCGGCCAATGTTAGACGACTCGGTTCGCGAGAAAAAAAATAATACATAGAAAAAGAATTATAACGACAAAAGTAATCCGTTGATATTTGTCAATGCTAAAGGAAACGGTTTAGAGGTCACAGATCGTCGAAAGCACACATTTTTGTCCGGGAAACTAATAAATCTGATGAAGTTGAGTGACTCAGTGAGTCTGAGTCTGAGATTTCAGCTTCGCTTGGTTCGAAGTTTAGATTTAGATATTTAGAGAATAACAAACACACAACTAGACCTAGCTTATTTTTTAATATGAAAATTATGTTGTTTAGCTAAAACACCCCCTACCCCCTTTTATTTTCTTTATTTTTGTGCCAAGCAAAGCAATGCGAAGTTACTCTCGATCACATGACGTGATTCGTATGACTATGACTATGACACTGTCATTGACAGTACTGCCAAAACAACTGTCAACACATGAAAATGGCGGCAGCTGTGCTGTTTCAAATTCGTCAGAGAACACTGATTCAACGGGAGAGGGTGTTTCGGGTCAGACTTAATCCCATCGATTCGTTTAACGACGATGAAATATACGAACATTTCCGTTTTCATCGTGAACACATTTTTATAATTATAATTTGTGATCTTGTAAAAGACGACCTTGATCGTCTTCTCTGGGGGAAAGGTTAGTACAGTAGAACATGAAAGTAACGTACTCGGAAATAGCGAGAACTCGGAAATAGCGAGTAAAATCTAAATCCCCGTTTTTTTCCCTTATTTGAGTCAATAAAATTAGCATGAAAGTAGCGAGTATGAAAAAGAGGTCAACTCGGAAATAACGAGCATTTCCTGCCCCAGCCTAGGACTGCGAACGAAGTAAAGCAAAACAAGAGACAATGGCAATTTAAATATTTTTAGCCTAGCCTCTTTTCTTTTCTTATTTTTCGTTACGAGTAATATTACATAGTAGCCTAGTCTGTAGTAGTACATAATAGGCGAAACAAATTTGGGTGAGGGTTGGGTTTGTGTGTGTGTATTGGGGGTGGGGGTCAATTATTCAACCAATGTGGTGCCACGCGACGCGCGAGGTAAGCACATGTCAACATGCCTCACTTCGCAGCATCGGTCAGCAAGTAGCATCGTTAAGGGAACGACACGATCAGCGAGAGATGGGAGTGTGGAACCATTATTTCAATGGGTCAGTGATTGAGTGATGCGCTTGCTTACCTCATCAAACATGCCGAGTGCATACAAACACTCGCGCGCGCGCGCACACACACACACACACACACACACACACTTCTATGTTCTTGTTTTTTTTTTTTCTAGTCATGA
Organism: Berghia stephanieae; assembly: GCF_034508935.2. Taxonomy (NCBI): domain Eukaryota; kingdom Metazoa; phylum Mollusca; class Gastropoda; order Nudibranchia; family Aeolidiidae; genus Berghia; species Berghia stephanieae. The sequence goes on along the minus strand of NC_088360.1, from coordinate 63,662,512 downwards.
TTTTACTTGAAAAAAAAAATACAAAAAACAACAAAAAAACCAAGCATTCTGCCACTTCTGTGAAGAAATTGAAATAGGGGCGACGGCTTTTACTCGAATTACACACTGAGGGGAATAACCAGCAATATTATAACCTTTCCTGGCAACTCGGGAATAGCGAGAACTCGGAAATAGCGAGTAATCAAGAGTGGACCCGTCGAACTCGCTATTTCCGAGTTCTACTGTATCTGTATTCATTTTAATTCTAATCTCATACTAGACTAATGGAGTTTTCTTATATTCTCATGCATCCAACCCAAAATCGGTGCCAAGATTCTTCTTCTTCTCCTTCATCTTCACACCTCCTCGTCCTTCTTCATCAACATCATCATGTTCATCTTCTCCCACTTCTTCCTCCTACTCTTCTTCTTCTCAACTGAACTAGTCAAACTATCTAAGTGTTAGTGTTGGTAGATTTCTCTATTCATCACACACAAACCACTATGACTGTTACTGGTATGACATGGAATGGAAATTTTTTCACCGCTCTCTGGCACTATTGAATTTTGCATTCCCTTAACCAATTTTCGAGCTCTTGTCGGAGATTATTTTCACTGTAATTGTAATATTTTTGAAAGGGTACATTTTTCATTAGCAAAACCAGTTTAGAATTGAAGAAGAAAAAATGTGTACAGTTGGACTGACAAATTGCTGAGGAGAATCAATCTTTAAAATAGGATTTTTCCCTCGAGGCGATGGGGCAGCGTGGTCTTTGCTTTGTATCCAAAAGGTAATTAGTTTGATCACCCGTTGTACTGTGTGGCCTTGAGCAATCCATCTCGTCCTAGTTCCATTTGCGGCACTGCACTGCGGCTGATGTCTGGGTTATTCCAGTGTTCCCTTGGAATAGACCCTAAAGACAGACAAATTTCCCCATTGGATGAAAAAAGGGAATGTTATCTTTATATGCATATATGCTGGTCTGACATCCGAATGCAATATGGGCCTCGTTAACATTGTTGCACTGGACATTATTTTGTGTAATTTTTTGAGATTTTCATTATAACAATGAGCTCATGATGTATTGGGTTATCAGACCTGCAAATTAGTGCACGTTGCCTTAAGGCTTAAGGAAAATTAGTTTATTTCATCCCAGCTTAAATGATGAGATTTACCGTTATAATATTATAATAGATGCGAGAGTAAAATACAAACTATGACACTATTTCAATACGAAGCAGAAATCAGAACCATTCGAAACATTACAAGAAATACAAACAAAAAACAAAAAAAAAAAAAAAAAAATATCGGCTCGGAAGGCCCTGGGTTCGAGCCTCGTGCTCGGCGCATAGTTGAGTCCTTGGAAAAGACTCTTTACTCACATTCTCTCACCGTACTCAGGTGTAAAATGAGTACCTGGCCGTTAACAGTGTTGTCTTTGTCCGAAAAATTGTAATATCGCCTGACAGGCGTCATGTCCCGTCCTACATGTTAAATGTTGCTGTTGACCAGGGAACTGTTGTAAAGCGCTTTGAGCACATTTAATGGATATTGCGCTATATAAAGCTCAATTTAATTTAGTATGAATCAAGTAAAAATCCTCTCTTGCGGTTAAACCAAAGCTGTTAAAAAATCGTAATATGTTGTTTCAAAACTTGTGTCGTGTTTTTAAAATTTCACTTCAAATACACATTACAAAGATGTTGTCGACGGTCAATTTAAATAAAATATTTCACTGGATAGACTTTAAAAAGTGAAAGTAATACATTCGAGTACAGTTTCCTTGAACTTGAACTCATTCGAATATCCCAAATTTTTTCATTATTATTTTTAGTTGTCATTCCATTCCTTACTTGAACTAATTTCACCTAGCCAATGTAAAAAAGGATTTGATTAATTCAAGGTTTTATTTTAATGGGAATACTGGAATAACTCCGGTGTCACCCGCAGCACAGCGCTGCAAACTGAGCTAGGGAGAGGTGGCTTGTTGATGGCCACATGCCATGGTGTATATTCGAACTAGGTATCTTTTGGGTACGAAGCAAAGACCATACTGGTGAGGCACAAGCGTCAAGTACAATGATATTTTTTTTAAAAATTATTAAAATTTAGCTTTACATAGCGCAATATCCACTAAATGTGCTCAAAGCGTTTTACAAGGGGACACTGGTCAACAGCAACATTTAACATGTAGGACGAGACAAGCGCCTGTTAGGCGATATTACAATTTTTCGGACAAAGGCACCTCTGCTAACAGCCAGCTACTCATTTTACACACGAGTACAGTGAGAGAATGTGAGTAAAGAGCCTTTTCCAAGGACTCAACTATGTGCCGAGCGCGAGGCTCGAACCCAGGACCTTCCGATCCGAAAGCGAGTGTCATACCACTAGACCACATCTGCACAAAGACATCATGCTGAAAGTAATCGCATCAAATAGTTCTTCCTTCAGAGCTGCAAGGCTGGTGTAGCGGGAGTTTATCTATGTTTCTTTAGTGTGAAACAGACAATAGTAATTGCTTGCTACCCCTTGGATAGGACACAGGTTTATTGTAAAGAACTTTCCACCAGATCTAACAAATACAGATTACCCGCCCCATCATTCCTGGGTGGTCAGTGGGTCAAATAAAAATCTCTACTTTTCCCTTAGCATGTAAAGCGAATACCCTAATAATTGAGCTAGAGGGACCAACTTCGCATCAAAGACCTGTTTAAATATCTTTAAATATTTGAAATGAAAAAAAAAATAATTTAATGAATAGCAGTCCTTCAGAGGCATGAAGCCCAAGGAGCCAGGGTTTATCCCGGTTTCTATGGCATGAAACAGACAATAACAATTGCTTGCTACCCTTTGAAAGGAAGGTAGTCTATCACAAAGTACTTTCATGAGATCTGACAGACTTAGCTACCCAATCACAACCCCCCCGACTATCACTATCTCCCCCCCCCCCCCCCCTTTCTACCACTTACATTACATCAGAAAAAGGGGCAGGTTGGAACAATGCAATGGTTTATTCCTCTGTTCCCCTCTCCTCTGCCTCCATCCATTCTAACCCCACTACTGGCAGTCACTACCACTACTAAACGCTCTTCAAAACTTGTAATAGTAAAGCACCATCCCAGTGATAAGAAAAGACATCATCAGGCTTCACATAAAAGCTCATTACCCAATCAGTTTTCATCAGGCACAGTTACTCAATCAGTCAGTTGTCACACATCATTCGCTTTATTTGGCATAGGACTATCAACATATTGATCAGTCAGTCACTTGCCTCCCACCCACTAGCCTTTTGTTGAGTCGTCATGGTATGTTACACAAAGTACATGGTTGTTAAAAGGTCACCCAATGACTATTACTCCCCCACCCTCATCCCATCTCCATTCCCTGACGCCTGGGTTATTCCATTCTTTCCTTGGAACAGACCCTGAGACACATTTCTCCTATGGGATGAATAAAAGGAATTTTATTATTTTATAAGAGGCCATTGTGCGCGAGCTGTACTGTACGTAAGTTGACTACACTTCCTGATTTAGATTTTATTGCAGGTTTTATTATATGCAAAATTTTCCTTCTCAAATTTTTAGGTCGTCTCCGATGCAATTTTATAAGTTACAAACTTGGTTCCTAAGTGGCCTGGTTCAGTGCATGATGCAATTTTTTTTAGGAAATCTGGGCTATTCTTTGCATTTGAGGATCCACATCGCAGGGCTTTGGATGGTGTGATCCTTGGAGACAGTCGTTATATGTTAAGAAATTGGCTAATGACCCCAATACCAAAACCCCCAAAATAGAGGAGAAGAGGCATTTAACACCGCCCATCATATCACAAAATGCACAATTGAAAGGTAAGTTTTACCGGTCATATAATCCAGGAAACAATAACATTTTGATAATTTTTGAAATTTAATATTTCAGGTTTATTTTTATATCCACTTTAACAATACAATTTGCAAATGATCAATGAAAATAAAAGAAAATTAACCAAAAAAATAGTTGTAATCATACTGTCATTGTCATGCTAGTACTATAAACATTACATTTATTTTATTTTTTTTGAAGAACTCAGATTAACCATTATAATTCTTTCCCTTCTAATTCTAATTAAATGACTGAGAAAAAAAAAACAAACAAAAAAAAACAAATATAAAAAGAGAGAGAGAGAGAGAGAGAGAGAGAGGAGAGAGAGAGAGAGAGAGAGAGAGAGAGAGAGAGAGAGAGAGAGAGAGAGAGAGAGAGAGAGGTCCATTTAATTTTAATTGGTTTTAAGTGTACATGTACAAGTACAAGCAATTATTGTCATTTCAACAGAGTCATTGGAGTGGTTAAAAGAAGATGGAATTGTCTCCATGACGAGCTCAGAATGACGCCTGACAGAGCCTGCAAGGTTATTTATGTGTTTTTGGCTCCACAACTTTGCTGTTGATGCTGGCCTACCCATGGAAGAAAACAACCGTAATGATGATGGTGACAGCAATCATAACTTTTCTCCTATTGGGACTCAGGAAGGAGCATCTGAACAGAACGTCTTGCTGCTAGCAAGGCAGCCAGGCTGACTTTGATTAATAGTGCTTTTAGAAATATCGTTGAACCTCTCTAATCAGGAAATAAATATCATCATTAATGTAGTACATCACTCTGCAAGTATACTGTGTGCAGTATTCTTATTGTGATGAGCTACATAAATGTCACGCTGTTTTAATTATTGTTCCAGCTGGTCATATGGAAACAAATTTCTATATCATATAACTACAAGTCGCCTATCAGGCATCTAGTACTCTTTGACTATCCCATTATACTCCTTTTTACTGGCGCTGATGTGTTGCAAGTGCTGTAAAACCCTTAAAACAAAAACAAACCTGTTTTGCAGGAAGTATTAAAGTGCATTCACTGTAATTTTTTCTGGAATGGGTCTGATATAAATTGGAAAACTGAACAAGAACTCTCATGCCTGAGTCGGTTATCAAACAGAAAACAAAGGGGCATTAAAATTTTCTTTTTTTAAGGTCATCAAAATCCTGAGTTGAGCAATCAAATTTTAACTGCCCTATTGTCATAAGACAATTACATATTGTAAGACCTTTTGTATAAATCATTATACCAGCCGCTTAGCCAAAGCCCAGGATAGTCCCAAGTCACATTTGTGATAAGGGTCTTAAATCGCCATGCCACTGTACAAGTTTGTGACAATAGGCCAAAATAACAATCTGTATTTATTCCAGAGGATTTGTTCTACCAATAACATAAGGAACAATGGAGTGATTGTAGTAAAAAAAGGCCTTAAACACTGCATGCATGCGATTTTAAGTAAATTTTAACAAAAACATATCAGCTCTATCAAATGTACCGTACAGATTGAGATAAATACAGGACTAAAACCCCTCTAAATAACAATTAGAAAATCTCAAGAACCATTTTTAAAAAATGGTTTAAGGCAATTCATAAGACAGGTTTTAACTGCGATTTTCTAAGATACTATGAGGCCAATTTTTTCTACACTATGGACAAATGTATTGCAACATGTCTCCATGGATTGCTTTAAACCATTTTTAAAATTGACTCAAAATACATGTGATTGAATTAATATTCAAACTCAAGACATTAGAAACCAATTGGGTCATGGATAGAAACTAAATTATGATGTCATTTGTGAACGCTCCAGGTGTGATTTTCATACATGAATTAATTTCCTATAACTGTCATCTGCATTTTTTGCGGCCGCAAATCAGGGCGATCCGCAAATTTCCCAAAATTGGCAAATCGTGGCAAATTTTGGGAAAATTGGCAAATCGCGTGGCAAATTTTGGGAAAAAAAAAAAGAAGCGAAAACAAAATAACGAAAAAGAAAGTGCAAAACTTGAGAAATGTTGCAGCTTTGCCTGGGCCCAAACCAAGGGAAGCTACTCTCTACGGATAATGATCTCATGCTCGCAGTGTATCTGCATACACTGCAATTCCCAATTTTTGTGATATTCCTCAGCATGAGTTCACGAGATATATTGAGAAACTGGGGCCCAGTGCTGTGAGAGAGTCTGATACTGGAATTATACATCTGACCCTATTTTGGAAGTCTGTGGCAGATTATGTTCTAGCTCTCGCTGCATTGGCGTCCCGGTATGCCTTCTCAACATGCTCGTCAGCTGATGCTGAGCGAAGTTTTTCTCTTTACAATCTTGTCTTGTCTTCCAGAAGGCGTAGACTCACAGAAAACAACATCAAAGGACTAGTTTTCCTTTACTACAATAAGTTTATCGATGCCTCTTTTTTTGAGTAGTAAAAGAAAACTAGGCCTTTGATGAGTCTGACTGAAAGTGTACGTTTGTTTGTGTGTGTGTGTGTGTGTGTGTGATTGTCTAAAAGTTTGGGCGCATAAATCGCTTTACATTGTGTAAATTAATAAATGTAGCCTCCTTAAATGTAATAAATTGTCTTTTATAAATTTTTTTTTCTGTATCGCGTGTTAATTTTTACTGAAACGCTTAGTTCTCCTCGGCAATTTTTTTGGCAAATTTTGGTCTTTTTGGCAAATTTCTTGGCAAATTTTGGGATTTTTTTGGGGCAAATTTTAGGTCCCAATTTGGCAAAAAATGCAGATGACAGTTATAATATCAAAACATATAAAAAGAGTAATTTAATTATAAGTAGTGTCATAATTAAGATGCCTCATCTTAAATTTCATGTATTCAATTTTTATGGTATTTTGTTCAACAATGGAGTTGGGTTTTTTTTATAATGGAGTATTTACGACTGCAGCCATTGATCCACTAATGGATTGTCAGTGATCTGTCATCTCCTCTTGGGGCCAGCTTGTCGTAATCTTTGGCTGATGCCATCTGAGGCATTCCACTCCTCTGGTGTATGGGGAAGAGTTTCTGTTGTCTCCTCTTGAAAGTGATTTGACAAATCATCTACTACAACTACTGACTCCACCACAGAGCAATCAACAAAACTGATTTCATTAATCTCATTCATATCCATCTGTCTGGCTAGTGTTGAAGCTGTGGAGGAAAAATAATCTTTAGAACATCTTTTTCACTGCATTGAAACAAAACATGTTTATATCTGTGAATTATGAAACTGGCCACATTATGAAATCAAGTGGTGCTGAAATCAAAAACGTCATTTCATTTTGAAACTTCTCTGATCCCACATAGTCTTCAGGTCAAAGTCAGAATTTGGAATGATAAAAACTTTTGAACAATGTTATCTCCTTAAGCAACATGAAATGCTGGCCATTTAATTAAGATGATTTTAGAACTACATCCCACTTTTTAAACAAATCCTTATAAACTGTTTGTCAGTGCTTAAAAGTGTTAATATAAATATATTTGAGAAAACAATGGACTCAGCAACAGTATGCATTTTTGTTTTTTTCCTTGTAAATCATCTTTTTGTTTGAGTATTTTTCTCTAAGGGGGAACCAGTATTTTTTTTTACATATGTAATATGTGATAAGTAAGCATTTGAGTGTGTTCCTCTTAATGGGGACCTGTGCTTGTGCCTGGACGACACTTTTAGGTGACTTCAAAGTACACCGATGGCATGCTCTTGGAATCTACATCCATTCCATATAAGAACCATTCCCTTTTTGTTTTACTTATTAGTGCTTTGAATTGTTAATCTAGAATTGCTTGACTATCCATTTGCATCCTTTTTACTGGTGCTGAAATGACCTAAATATGTCGCAAGCAATTAAAAACAGAAGAGGATTTATAATTCTGGAACATTTTGCTATCCCATTTTCTTCCTTTTTATTGGCACTGATATGACCTTAATGTGTTGCAAGCGCCGTAAAATAAAGAATGTTGATTAAAAAAATCACACAAACACACTTATGTTATACTTCGTGGTCCCACTGTCACTTCAATGTCCCCTATTTTGAACAACTTGTTAGCCGTGATAGTCCTTTCAGTACTGTTGTCAATGTTAAATACACTGTTAGTGGCTATGTGGTCTTGTGGTATGACACTCGTTTTCGGATCGGAAGGTCCTTGCCCTGAGCCTCGCTCGGCGCATAGTTGAGTCCTTGGAAAAGACTCTTTACTCACATTCTCTCACCGTACTCAGGTGTAAAATGAGTACCTGGCCGTTAACAGTGTTGTCTCTGTCCGAAAAATTGTAATATCGCCTAACAGACATCACGTCCCGTTCTAAATGTTGCTGTTGGTCAGGGACCCCTTGTAAAGCGCTTTGAGCACGTTTAGTGTTTATTGCTATATACAAAAGCTCATTTTAAAAAATGTTTCTTTTGTCTTTCGGGTGAAATTCTATTAATAATTTAATGACTTTGTAGCAAAAGAATTATGCTTACTGATTATGGTGTAATCTCCAAGATTACAGTCAGATATGTCAATAATATTTCTGGCTGGACTGGGATTCGGAACCAAACTCTCAGTGCCCATTACTGTAAAGAAAATTGTTGATAAATTTGAATTAAATGAAGTATAGAATTCACAAGTTGCACTTCAAGTCCAGATTACCCATTACAAACTTAATGAGGAGGAACACGGTGTTTTTTTTAAAAGGTGAATTGTTATGAAATTATAATGATTTTAATTCTATTTATATCAATTTTAATATGATACGATATCAATTGATTTTTAATGTAAAATTTGCATCATATAATTACCGGTCTCTGGCTCTTTTTTTTTTTTAACCATGAAATGCATCCAAGTGTAATCTTATCTTCTGATCTTGAGACCCATGAATCCCAGAAATAACAAATCTGCTGGGAATTGAACCCATGATACTTTGATTCATATGCAAGCATGATAACTCGCTGTGCCATTGGCTTGCCCTAAATAAAACACTAAATGAAACAAAATAAATCTTTACAGGACCCAATTCCAAAGTGGAATTTCAATACAATGTTGCGTGATGCCACTTTGACGATTTGTGATAAAAAATACATGGCAATCCCTTATGACACAAAAGCTCTTGCTCCATCACTTATTTCAAATTTGAAATATTCATATAATTTTGTCAGCTACTTCAGGATTGATGGTGTAAAGTAAATTTCAAGATTTTAACTACCATTGAATTATTAAATGTGAATAATCTTGTTTTGATACTCGACTTCAGCCTTCATTTATTCTTTTAATGTTTTTAAAATTGATAAAAAATCAAGAGGAAACGTGTCCCACAGGCAGTTGTTAGATATGCAATAGAGGTGATATACTTTTGAGACTTAACTACCAAAAGAGGATAGTTATGTTAGAGAATCAGTGCATAGGCAATTGTAAGGATGTCAATATTAGACGATCACAAAAGATGCATGCATACATAGTAAAATTACTTGTTTAAAATATTGTAAGGTACTATCTGTATTCATGTCAGGCAGCCCCAGAGACCAGCGATCACACCGTCCTCCACTGTCCAGTCACTAAACTTGAAGGTGGCTATGAAACCGTCCTTAGGGTGGAGGAAGACTTTAGAAGCTGGGTTGGCGAAATAAATTTGGAGGTGTAGCCATATGCTACTACTACTACTTTATTCATGGAATGCCTAGATGGCAGCCTTTTACATTTGTATACAGAACAATGTATGGAACTATTATAATTGCAGAAATTTACCTTGAATACCATCAACAATGTTACTACACTCGCCAATAATGACGAGTACCGGTACTTGTTCAGTAAAGATTGAAGAGGGTCCTGGTTTCCCCCTCCAGTCTGCTTTACATAATCAACATGACTTTGGACTATTCTTTTCGTGTCCTTGAATTTTTTTTTAGCTCTATCACCGAACGGTTTTTGAGAATTCCGCATTGATTCTCATTCTGATATTTTCCCAAACCTGAAAATGAAAAAGGAGAAAAAAATATGTAAATCAACGATTATGTAATGAGATTGTTGAGGACATTCATTTTGCACTGGAATCAGTTCTACTGATTGCTTTTTGTTGCCATAAAATCTTTATTTATTATTATGGTTGTAGCAAACTTTACTTGTATAATTAGTCTGTATCCTTTAAATTATTTGCATAAAAAATGTCATGCTTTTGAGTGTAGATTATTATCAGTCATACCTCTTAAATTGGCATTTTATCATTAAATATTTGTAGGGTCTGACTGGAGAGGGTGAAGGTTTATTTCTTGCTTATCAAATGTACTCGGGTAGGTCGCCCTAAATCTGTATGCTTTTCTATACCTCAAATTCCAACAGCTCTAACTGCAATTATTTGACATCTTTTGTTAGTTTGATGTAAATACATATGAGGTATTATCAGTTAACCTTGCTTAAAAACCGAAAATAGATACCAAACCCCATGCCCCAAACCCGTAAACGGCTTGCCCTAAACCAGTACAGCATTAAATTAGTCTCCTAATTTTTCAAAATTTCATAATTTTTTTAATATGATAATGTTGTGGTAGAATTTCATTTATAATTAGTTTTTAAAAATATTTTCTAAAAGACAAAAAAAATAAAAAAATTGAGCATATATAAAGAGCATTATCCTAGCATTTACGTTTGTTGCGGTTATAACTTTTGCCGCACTAGCGATTTTCTGTTATTTTTTGCACTGAAAAAAAAAAAATAAAGACACCGCTTGGGAATTTTTTTTAAAAAGAAAAAAAAAAACCTTTTACTTTTAGAAAGAAGTTTATTTCCACTTCCACTTCATTTCGAATTTTTCTGGTTGACTTGTTCTAAATATTCAAGTGAGTTGAAAGCTTAAAACTTTTGTCATTTTTTGTGGCAACTGACACAGATGCTAGATTGTATACTGCTAAACATGCTCAAAGCTCTGTAAGGGGCTCCAAGCCGATAGCAACACCGCAATATCACAACTTTTCCCCGACAGTCATTACTTTTAATGGCCAATTACTCAATAAGGAGCCTTTTCCAATGACTCGACTTTGAACCACTCAGGGAGGGACTTGAATCTTGGGCCTACGGGTCCAAATGCAAGTGTCATACTACAAGACAACAAAGCCCCACTTAGTAGGGGCAAAGAGGAAGGGTGAAATTTATTGCCTAACCTCCGCACTACACTACATCTATTTATATTGTTTACTGATAAATTATGGTGCCTGTCGGCTATTATGATGCTTTAAAATTTTCATTGAACATGCCAATCTGTTTTTTTCATTTTTTTTTTCATTAATTTAATTTTTTTTTTTTTTAAAAACCCGAGACCGGGTTGCCACCTTGCCTGTTCTTGCCAAGTAGTAAAAGGGTGGATCAGAGAGCAGAGCAGGGAGATAGGAAGTAGATAAACACGAGGTATACAAATACAAAGCAACATTGTGAGTGACAGGGACCTACAGTAGGCACTTGCAAGAATTTTTCAAAATAGTGGCTATAGCGAAGAAAAATAAAGGGGAGTGAAACATTAACTAGAGTGAAAAAAGTATCGCTCTATCTCAACTGGTTAAAAAGTTATGACCGTTTATGTGGTGGAAAATCTCTATATAGCTTAACAGGAAAAAAATGTGACGAAAGCACAGCATCCCAATGCATAATCAAGTATAATTCAGAAACAGCTTCAGATACAACTTTGAAATTTTTACATGTGGTAAATCATCTCTGTAATACATTGCAAACAGAAAATGAATTATTTATTGAGAACGAAAAGTATAGTTTAGAGCTGAGACAGATGAAATCAAGGAAAAATAGATCACGACATCATACAAATGAATGACCGATTGGAATTTTGGAAAAGTCAATAATAAAATATTTATTCACATGAAGATAAACCAAATACACCACTGAATCGGCGTCATTTAGTTGTTCACTTTGAACTTTTCAAAATGAAAATAGACCTCATAAAAGCAAAGATATGGACTGACAAATGTTTGAGGTGGTGTATTAGCCTACAGTCTACAGTCCTACAGATGCCCAATGTCAGTGACCGTGCTATAGCCTATTTTTATTTCATTTCATTAGTGACAAAGAAAAAATATATGTACTTCTCTTTTTTTCGCACTGTCACGGAGTGCTGCAATCTCGACATAATTGTATTTTCCAGGAGGGCTGCAGTTTCAGGGTTTGAAAAGTTTTTCTCTTGTTGAGCTCCATTTTCGTCAATGAATTTCAAAAGGAAATAGAATCTAAACAAAACGAAAGCGGATGTAGCGCTGATTAAATCTTTTGCGTCAGAAGACCAAACACAGCACAAATAACGATAGAGTCAAGGATAGGTCAGGACTAGCCACGCCCATTTCTAGGCTAAAGCCCAGCTAGTCCGAGACTAAATAATGCTCATTGAATCCGATTTTTTTTAGACACTTACTAAGCTTGGGCTAAAGACTAGCTAGTCATTTACTAGACTAGTAAATTACTAAAGTTAGTCCGTGTTCATTAGAACGGGCCCTGGTCTAGTTGTCGAGCTCTTCAAGTAGGCAATAAAAGTTCGCCGCAGGAGGCGGCCTGCGTCCATGCGTAAGATATGCTCCTGCGTCTTATCACTGTAGTTACTAGGTCGAATTCCGGACGTATTGCGGTTTCTCTGTAGTCCTCTCCCGTAATGATGGAAAGGCATCGGCTGTTGAAGCCATGAAGTTTTGGTTTCACCCTCTGTAAGTCGCCAAGCCTCGCAACCATGTGTGAAGACAGAACAGACACTAGAGGCATACGATTTTCTTTCCGTGGGACAGACGGTGATCGGACCACATAAGGGATAGTGAGTTAAATGTTGTTTGTGCTATTGACATTCTGTATTCAACATCAGCCCTCTCGTCACCATCGCATTGGATACGACCGTCTAATTGTACACCCTCGATAGTCACAAGAGGAAGTTCGCTTTCCTTGTCTTTGCGTTTTTGTTTTTGGACAATTAGGTCCGCGAGGGATCCTTTGCTCGATCTTACAGTCGCACCACCAGCCTTGATGAATAGCAAGGCCTCTCTTGTTTGGAAAGTCTCGACCACAAGAAGGGCATATGCGTTTAAATCCCATGGCTGCAATGTCGTCATCTGTTGTTTCCGATACTCTGATTTCCTTGTGGATGTGCAGAGCTTTGGTTTTTGGAACTGAGATTTCCATAGCTGCATAATAATAATAATGATGATGATGATGACGATAATAATAATTATAGTATTAATAAGAATAATGATGACGATAATGATAATCATAATAATAACCAGAGACATTAAAAATACTAACAAACAGGTGGAAATGGAAAGGTTTAAGATTGAAACAGTACAAAACAATGGATATTTCGAATGGAAACCCTTCCCAAGCAAAACATTAAACAGAGGAATGTTGAAAACAAATAAAACAAAATGTAGCTAGAATTAGAATTGTAGTCTGTATACTAAGACCACACAGGGGTATGCACGTTACAATTTTCAGTACATTTAGTTTTATTTGTTTTCAATGTTCAATGTTCCCTTTCTTATTTGTTCTTCTGATGGAAGGGTTACACCCGAAACGTCCATTGGGTGTACTGTTTCGATCTGAACCCTTTCCATTTTCAAATTGTTGCCAAATCTAAATCAGAACCTTAAGAATATGAATATTTATTTCTACTTTTAGGTTCATTTCAACATTAAAAATTAAATAGGTATACAAGTGGTCTTGCAAATACTTTTCAGACATCACGTGTACAAAGCAAGTTCACGTCAAAAATGACGTGCGCAATTACGTATATAGCAGTCAAACTCTTGTGTAAAGCAATTTCGTGCTAATTATTCTTATTACTATTATCATTATCGTCATCATTATTATTATTTTTCAATACAGTTGAAAAATTCTTTTAAGAATTTATAACAACGTTTTTGTTGAGGGACTGGACTTTTATCATTTCTGCGGTGATGTCATCGAGTATTCAAGGGCTGATTCCAATTCTTAGGTGCAGGAAGGTTCTACTTCCTCTTCACTTCCTCGGTTGATCATTTCCATTACACTTTTTTTTCCTGTTCTCATAATAGAGTCAACTGCATGGAGAAACAAAAATCCGGACACATTAAACCCAGTTTTTAGGCTGAACCATTCGGTTTTCTCATTTCCGTCTACTACAGTGCACTCAAAATGTTCATATAGAGTGTAAGAAAACTATAGGAAAACTGATAAAGGGGGATAGAAGACTCAGCAAGTGACCTCCTACCCACCAGGGAGGTCAGAAGACCCCGTCAAGTGACGTGTATTTGTTGATAGCACTGTCCACTCATACTAAAAAGACAATCACTAGCTGTAATTGTAACTGCTTAAATAAACACAGTGTCGACAGAAATTAAGTAAGTTTAATGGGTATTATAAATAGATGCCAATAGTCCGGCTTGCCTCCTGCATCCCAAGTAAATGCTGATCTGTACCATACAATTATTTGATAAATCACACATTGTTTCCCTTAAATTTGTATGCAGTCAAATTGGCTTTTTAAATCAACAAAGTTAAAGTCTTGAGGTGTTGAATTTAGTGAGCTGCAATACATTTAAAATGAAAAAACAAAAAAAAAGAAAGAAAGAAAGAACAAATGGAAATTGATATAATCCATTTATTGATTTACTGGTTCACAATATGACAGTCAGTGAATAATGAACATGAATTAATGAAAACATGGAGAGGGGAAAAATAGAAAAAATATAACAAAACCAGTAATCTGCTGTAGTCTGTAAAAAAAAAAAAACCTTTAAAATTTTGGCCAGAAAATTTGTCTTTCAAATATTGACAATTCAAATGACCCTCATCTTGTCAAAAACTCTCGAACCTGGGGATTTAATAAAGTCCAAGGTTTAAAAGTTATTATTTTAAAAAATAATTATAGTCTCATGTTTGAGAGTTTTTGACAAAGGGTCTTTATAATCGATTTGATAATTGAAGGATGGGTTTTTTGGCCAAGTTTTTTCTTCTTCAGAGAATAGCATTGATGTGCAACGAGTTCATATCCAATGTTCAGTCGTCCAATGAAAACGTCTAACATCTCAATTCATGATAGATTATTCAATTCAACTAATTAACTTTAGTTTTAAAAATTTCTAACAACCATTTAGGTTAGCATGCCTAAAGATTCTACAGGCCTGTAAATGGTTGGCGGAGAAATTGTCGGACTTTTTGAACACGCGAAATTTGTTTGACCAACAGGACAAAAATATGGATTAATTAATAAACACAACACACATATTATGACACATCAATTGACTAATCAACTTTCCCCAACTCATTTATAATACGATAAGCAGGTCCATATTTTATGGTACCAAAAAAAAAAAAAATCCCAATTATTTGAGAGGATACAAACATTTTTGGTCACAGGTCTGAGTAAGTTGTAAAATGAAAGAAAGAGAACAATTCCTACCTTTTTGAAGGATGTGTAAGAAGAAGAAGAAGGAGGAGGAGGCTGTGCGGTCTTGTGTGAAGGAGGAAAAAGATAAAAAATTTAAACAATCACGGTCGTAAGGAAAGAAAACCTGCTGAGAGAAGTCAATCACCTTTCGAAGAAAAATATCTATTTCGCATTATTTTGTTGTCGTTCAATCGGAAACATATATCAGCAAAATCGTACTGTCGGAAATCCGACAGTTGTCGGAAGATTTACAGGCCTGATTCTATTGTTTAGTGTCACTGATATGCAAAGCATTGATAATCATATGGAGGCGGGTGGAGATACAGACATACACACATGCCAGATTCTGTTATCTAAGCACAAAATACCAACATCTGGCAGACACAAGATGGTGAACATACTCCACTCACTCACTACTCCTTCAAGACACTCCTAACTCTTCAGCAACTTTTCATTGCTGATTATTCATCACCCACAAGTTAATTCATATCTAATCCTTATTAACAAGCTGATAGTTCAATTGAGTAAAACTTATACAATGTATTTACAACTAAAGAAAGTGCAACCTAAAATAATTATGACATGCAATTTTACAAAATGAGAGAAGTCCAGTCGTACAATTGGCCAGACCCTCATATCTTTCTTTTTAAAAAAAAACCACCTAACGTTGTACTTTTATTTTAAATAAAGCAGTCTGGATAGATTGACAAACTTGTAAAATAAAAAGCAAAAGAAGACTTTTTTCTTCATCTTTGAGTTTGCCTAATTTCCTCTTGAGAAATATATATATATATATATATATATATATATATATATATATATATATATATATATATATATATATATATATATATATATATATAATTTTAATCATCGATTTACGACTGAAGTATAATTAACCACGGTTTTAAACATTCCATAACTCATAAACATATAGTTTCGAGGACCAAAAGTAAACCACTCAAGTTATAAATGTCCAAAAAAAAAAGTTTTAAAATCAATATTAAACAAATTTCGTTTCCATATTTAAGATAAGATCTTACATACATCTTACTCTGTTCGAATATATATGTCCAACTGGAATATGTTTAATAAAGCCATAAGCATTACTATCAGAAAAAATATATAAATGAAATGGATCCTTTTATATCTTCCTGTAGTATAAATGTGCTGCCCTTTGTGTACTGTCTCAATTCAAATCAAAGATAGAGACTTGCAGCAAACACAATATCCCTCTTAATCATTCGAATCCCTGAAACAAACAAAAATTAAAATAAAGACTTATAGCTTTCATCAAATTAACAAGAAAAGAGAACAACAAACTGACAACAACAATAATAATAATAATACCATACTACTACTACTGCTACTACTACCACTACGACTACTACCACTACTACTACTACTACTACTACTACTACTACTACTAATAATAATAGTAGCAAATTGTTTGCTTGTTTTAAAGGATTTTACTGCGCTTACAACACATTTAGGTGTTGGACAGTAAAAACATTTTAGATGTACAATAAAAAGGACTTGAGGAAAAAGTAAGACAAAGGGGAATAGTACAAATAGGAAACATGTAGATTCCAAGAGCACGCTATCAATAAAAGTCCTACCCAGACACAGGTACAAGATCTCACTAAGATGAATACACTTTGATGTTTACAAATCACATGTTTAAAAAAAAATTAATTAAAAAAACAAAAAAAAAACCAGTACAGAACAGAGAGATGATTTGCAAGGGAAAAAAATATCATCTCCCAAAACTACAACTATACATTCAACTGTTTCCCTCCCAGCCGAAGACTCCGGCCAGGGTCAGTACAAAACTAAGTAATCTCATTCCCAGACAGAAAGCAATTGGTCAAAAACAGATACAGGGGGATAGAAGACTCAGCAAGTACCTCCCCACCCAGAAGAAGAAGAAGAAGAAGAAGAAGAAGAAGAAGAAGAAGAAGAAGAAGAAGAAGAAGAAGAAGAAGAAGAAGAAGAAGAAGAAGAAGAAGAAGAAGAAAATGGAGAGAAGAAGGAAAATAAACTTGACTAAAATGAAGTGGAAGATATCAAGAAATGCCCCAAATACAGTTCAAGCCGTTTATTGGGACAGCTCAGTTCCCAACAAATTGTCCCAATTAAGAGGCGGACATGAAATTGGGCAATTTTTCAGATTAATCATAGTCCACAATCAGCTTGACGTCTTATTTGAGTTTTTCAGCGGCCACTTGACTGCTAATTTGTTCTAACGATGAGAGACAAATCTAACTGCACAAAACAATAAACGAATATGCCACTCATAACAGTTGCAAAGGTAAGCAATGGATTAAGAATGCACTGTCTACCCATATGTCTCATTGAACAAACAAACCATTTGGGGGTGATAGTCTTGAACAAACAAAGCTATCACTCATTTCCCATCGCACCATTGGTCCAATGACCCATGACCATGTACGTAATCAATGACACTGCCAAGGAAAACAGGTAAATTATACTGTCTACATCTTTGTGATGACTATGACAAACGGTTTGACCACACACCTGATTGGTTGTCGCAATAGACACTAACAGGGGATATAGGTAAAGTCTATTGTTCACACCTCTGTGATGAACGGTACGACCATACATCCAGTTGACCATGGACTAAATTGCATTTTATGAACCATCGTTTTAAATTGGAGACAACAAAAAAGCTCTTTTATGGGAATAACAATTTCGTCCCCATTAACTCTAGTTGCTACATATATATATAATATACGCCTGAGGTCTGTAATACAGGCTGGGTTGCTAAATACACCAAAAGGCGTCACTTATATAGCTGTAATAAATGAGTGAAATACGAAGCCTACGAGTATCAATATTGAACTGCTGTGTGTCACTTTCTAAAACCTTTATTGAGACTATCAGTGCACAATGATGGTCTCGTCTCATTGACATTTTGATTCAGAAAAGTGAGTGGAGCAGGCACTTATGTTGGTAACAACAAGATATGAAGTGAATAGAAAAGTGCCAGAAGACAATAGAGAATAAAAATTTTTCGCAGCGGTGGTGGGGTTCGAACCTGCGACCTTATTGGTACGACAACTCCGCCTGGCAGGTGAGAGCGTGGCTCTACCGTGTGAGCTATCCACGAACACAAAAATATTCGTTTCAAACCCAAAGTCATTACTAGATCCCTCTCTCACCCACTTCTTGAGACCGCCGATTCGTTCGTACACCACCATCGCGAATAATTTTGACCAGCAGTTAAGCTTAATAGCCAATATTCTCAACACAAACATATAACATAGAAACGATTGAGACATTGAGTATGCTCCGGTGTATGGGGTGAATTTTTAATTCAGAAAAGTGAGTGGAGCAGGCACTTATGTTGGTAACAACAAGATATGAAGTGAATAGAAAAGTGCCAGAAGACAATAGAGAATAAAAGCTAACATCAATCCCAAATCATAATAAACTCTAATCTTCATCATTCACGCAATCTCTAGTGATTACAAAATTATCGATTTATCGAGAAACTAAAACTTAATGGCCATTTAAAATTAGCATAAGGCTCAGAAATTGCAATATTAATGGAAATTGCTTTCGAATCACTCAAAGAAATGACCGACAGACCCTTAAGATGTTGGTAGTTTTGATGCTAGTGTCAGTGGAAGAAGTGGTGGTTGTTGTAGCGATGGTGCTCTAGTGGTGGTGGTGATGATGATGAAGTTGTGGTGGGAGTGGTGGTAGAAGTGATGTGGTGGTGGTTGTGGCAGTGACAATGCTGTGATGGCAGTTGTAGAAGTGGTGATGTCATGATGTTGATGGTAAGAAGAGATGCTGATGTACCAAATGAAGTTGTGATGGTGATATCTGCTAGCCCAGTACATCAGTTATGAGAAAGTTTTGAGATAAAATATCTGGGAGAGTGGTCTTCAATTCAATAGATGACAATTTGCAACAGTAGCAAGATATTTTCCATATATGTTATCTAATGATCCATCCTCTCTCTCTTTTTTTTTTTTGAGCATTCACTACTACTACTACTCCTCCTACTACTACTATTACATCTATATACTACTAATACTATTACTTTGGTCAAATGATGGGAAATTTGCAATGTATGTAATATGCAGAGACAAGTGAAATACTTCTAAAATGGTTCTAAAAAATTCATTTTGAACCAAATACCGTTCCTAAAGCTTTTTTTGTTTGTTTGTTGCTTTAGGTCTCTTCCAACACAACTGAGGTTATATGAGAGACCGCTGAAACAAAAAAACAAGCAATCTAACAAAAATAGTACAAATGTAAATCAAAATCATAACCTAAAAATATCATAAGCTAAATTATAAATAACCAAGAACAAACAGGCAGAAGATTTGCAGAAAAAAAATATCCCCTGTCAAAAATACAATCACAAACCAAAGAAGCAGGATAGGCTAGTAAAGAGAGAAGAAGAAACGACATCACTATCGGATCGTACATCCATGCGAACATCATAGGTATATGATTCAAGGGTGATGCTCCCATCCAACCACCCGCGTTCCTAAAGCTGCCCACTTTGTAATTCAAGACTCGTACAAAATAATAAAGAAAAAAAAAGATCATTATAAATTTTATAAATCAAAATAGAGTAATTTAGTTTTTTTTAAAGGGAAATAACCCATTTATGTTTAAGTTAAATAGCAATACAGTTTTTAATTGAAGGCTTCAACTTCATAGTCAAAGATGTTGGTTCAATTAAATTTTCACTTAGAATTTTCTATTTAATAAGTGGCAAAAGTTTAAATGTGGTCTGAGACTATTTAAAGTATAAAACAAGCTTATATGCATAATTCTATGCAAATCCTCAAAAATGTATGAGAAAAATATAGGTGAAAACCGGCATCATATAAGCAACTGAAATGATAACTATAGTATTAAATGTGATGCATCATTAAAGGAGTAGCCATAATAAAAATCTCCGACAATTGAACAGTCACCCAACACGACCATGACAACACAGGACGAATAGGGACAATAGACGTGACTCAAGACGGCTACAAATTCCAAATTTACAACATCTACGGACCAGCCTCAAAAACAGACGAAAAAAAAGACAACTTTCCTAGACTTAGAGAAAAGAATGGAAATAAACCCATCAACACCCATCATCCTAGCAGGGGATTTCAATAACACACTACACCCCCACGACACAACTTACCATAGAACACAACAAACAGTCATAGACAAACAAATACTACAACGAATTTTAGAAAAACACAATCTAACAGATACATACAGAGAAACATTCCCAATCGGGAAAGAAACCACCTTTAAATCACTCGCAAACACAGGATCCAGACTCGACAAAATATACATATCCAAAACAACCCCAATAACAGAAATTAAACACCTAGAGAACACACTAGACTACACAGACCACAAAGCTGTCTACGCCCAGTACGGCACCCAAATTACAAGACCTAAACAAAAAAGTGCCTACTGGAAATTCAACAACAGTCTCCTGCAGGACCATTATTACATACAATACATGACCGACATCAAATTAGACTTATACGGACAATATTATACCAAATGACAACATCCGAGAATGGTGGGCCACCCTCAAACAGACCATACAAACGCTAACACAAATGATAGTGGAAAAAATACAAGACAAAACCAACAGAAAGGAAACAAAGTACAAAACAATCATCAACATTGACAGGGCGCGTGACAACAAAACAGAAATACAAACACAACCACATGTTACTGAAGCAATAGAAAAAACTGAAAGAAATTGAACAAAGAAAATTCAGAGGCCACAAAGTAAGAAGCACATACAAAACACGCAACGACTACACTGATTTAAACGACACAATAGCGCGAATAGAAAACGAACAACACAATAGACGACATATAGACAAAATCAGAACAACAGATGGGCAAAAAACGAGACAGAAATCCTTAGACCTTCTACAATTTTTACTATACACAAGTGGCGAAATATCAACAGATATACAAGACCACTACACCGATTATACAAAGAAGCTGACAGACGAACAGAAAGAACAATTAGATACAGAGATCACAATAGAAGACCTACAACACAGCCTGGAGAACATGAACACAAACAAATCCCCAGGCCCCGATGGACTAACAGTAGAATTCTACAAAAGTTTCTTCCCTCTCCTTAAAAAACCCCTCCTAGAACTGACTAAAGAAATACACAAAGAAGGACAATTAACGAACAGCCAAAAGATATCATACACAACAGATGTCAAACAATACAGACCCATATCCCTCCTAAACACCGACTACAAAATTATTGCGAAAACTTTTAAGCAACAAAATCAAAACTTACCTACCCCAACTGATAGACAAAGAACAAACATGTAGCATAAAAAACAGAATAATAGAGCAGCACAAACTTCATCAGAGACCTTATAGGATATGTAAAACACACACACGCATACATTTTGTCCATCGATCAAGAGAAAGCTTTCGATAGGTTAGAACATAGCTTCTTACACAAAATATTAGAACACAACAACATAGGCCCTTATTTCAGAAGATGGATAAAAATACTATACAACAATCCCTCCAGCTGTGTAATAGTCAATCAAAAAATATCTGATCCCTTCCAAATCGGTCGGTCAGTACGACAGGGTTGCCCTCTCTCGGCCCAACTATACATCTTATTTCTCAAAACCGTTTTGGAAAAAATTAGGAGAAACCCGAAAATTAAAGGCACCAGAATTCCTGGAAAAGCCAACAAAAAGCTCATCGCGTATGCTGATGATGCAACTCTGATTCCGAGAGATATACCTTGCATACACAAAATTTTAGAAACTTAAAAAAATTTCGGCCTCGCAAGTGGTGCCAAACTAAATATTAAAAAGACCAAAATCATGAATCTCGGACCCGAACCCTTAGAAACTGAAAAAGCCCAGATACCCGACATGCAATGGGCTAACCAAATTAAAATCCTCGGAATAACGTACTGTCAAGACACACTACACCGAAACACATCTGGAGTGGAATTGTACACAATATAGACAAGAAACTACATTCATACACATACATCAAAGCCAATATATTCGATAGAACCAGGATTGTGAACATCTACATTATTCCAAAAATCTTATACTACATCAAAATCTTCAAACCTCCGTACACCACAGTAAAGAAATTAGAAAGACGCATAGACACATTTATACTACAAGACGCAAAACCCATTCCACACGAAATACTCACACTCCCCACAGAATCAGGCGGCACAGGACTAAAATGTATTAAAAGAACCTTAGATACAGCTAGGATCAGATATATAGACAAAATAATACAAGAATCGACAGGAAATAAATTCGGGACCTACTACTTAGGGACACGACTAACACAATTTAAAAAGATTGACCACACACTCCCCCATTTCGGAGGTAAGACACTCCCTCCTCTTTACAAAGCATGTGTAGGACTAGTAAACAAATACCCAGACACAATAAATAAACAATTAGACAGTAAACAGATATACAGAACAATAAACACACCAAAGAAACGCAGAGAACAAGACCTAATGCACGCATCAGGACTAACATTAGATAACATGAAAGTGGCCTCAGAAAATCTACACAAACATGACACCTCTAGATACAGTAAGCATATAACATACAGACTAATGTTCAACGCCTTACCAACAAACAACACGCCCAGATGCGCCTTGTGCCGTGCGCTTTGTCCAACACAAAATGTACGCATTTTCACAAACTGCATTAAAACAAAAACACTGATTAGAGCCACAATAAACACAATACAAAAAACAATACGACAACCCATACATACAGAAATAGCATTTAGACACAATATTATCCCCAAAACTGACAATGCAACACATGAAATAAACATACACATCCTAGCAGCAGCAAGACAAGCAATATGGACAGCATGGATAGGTCAAGTACACAGACAAAACACCACTAATACCGACATGTCATTAATATTTCTTAACATAATACAAAAACGATTTAGATAAAGAGAGAGAAACAACATGGAACAAATATACCGACCTAATAACACAATTCAGATAGATGACCTTCCACCGAGACATTTCAATTCCCTTCACCACACCCACAACCTGACCTTACCCCCCCCCCCCCCCCCCCCCCGAGTGAACTAGCATTATAAACTTTATTTATACATATATTATTTACACCTCTATTATCGATCATTTACCTGACTGATCGCTTACTACTATATCTTCCCACTCCCAATATTTAGTTTTTCTTCTTTCCCTTATTTTTGCTGTATTATTATCCTTTTCTATACTAACTGTCCTTTTCGCCCTCTCTACCACACTGATATATCCATAACATTTTCACCAACTCCAATAATAATAATCATTGCCAAACAACCTGGTTACAACCAACAAGGTGCGTCCATGTCTATTCTTACCCTCCCCCCCCCCCCCCCTCTTCTATCAGCCTTGAAAACGATACAAAATCCAATGAATCGATCATCCTTCTCCAAACTCTTCGGCCTCCGGAATAGTATAATCAGAACCACTGTATATAACTAATTCTACCTTTTCCTTTGTTCTATCCCCCCCCCCCCCCTCCCCCATACAGTACATCCAATCCAATCCCACATATAGATAGATAATACAGACAGCCCCCTTCCCATCACCCTGATACAAACGGAGATGGAAAAGAATACCAACATAAATGACAAAAGATCACGCCAAGGAAAAATGCAGAGTACCACCTTTTTTGTATTTTTATTTATCTGATTGCAAAACTATAGCTAGAGTAGAGAACACAGACCCTATTTCGGCTCTAAAAGATCATGTGGCAGATAAAACCATCTAATAATAAATGATACTAATACTAATATACAAATTAACAACCCCCCCCCCCCCCCCCCAACCAAAATCCCCACTCATACTAAACCCAACAAAATAATAATAACAAACCTCCAAGGAAAGGACATGGCACATGAGTGTTAAATACGATATAATTTTTAAAAAATTAAAAAACAACTAATCAAAGATTCCGATGAGGCCTTGGCGAACTCGGCGCAACGGCCCATGACAAAGACGGCGCGGGGCAATGTGTGTGCCGCGCAGCATGCCGGAGGGGTCTGGTCCCGCCCAACCCGCCTGAAGTGCGGGTGAAACAATTGCGCTGCGGCGCCTAGACTGCCGTGGACCACATGTATGCAGATGTGATCAGTCGAGGCCGACTCGGAATGAACAATAATTATAATATTTATAATATTAAAACGTACACCTTGTACACCCACAGTCACAATCCCCCCCCCCCCCTCCCCCCATGACTCTAACTTTAATGAAAACTTAACCATGTTTTTTTTTGGTTGTTTGTTGCTTTAGGTCTCTTCCAACACAATTGAGGTCATATGAGAGACCGCTGAAACAAAAAAACAAGCAATCTAACAAAAATAGTACAAATCTAAATCAAAATCATAACCTAAAGATATCATAAGCTAAATTATAAATAACCAAGAACAAACAGGCAGAAGATTTACAGAAAAAAAAATATCCCCTGTCAAAAATACAATCACAAACCAAAGAAGCAGGATAGGCTAGTAAAGAGAAGAAGAAACGACATCACTATCGGATCGTACACCCATGCGAACATCATAGGTATATGATTCAAGGGTGATGCTCCCATCCAACCACCCGCTTAACCATGTTCATAGAGTAATAAAATAACCAATGCTGCATAGGGAAAGACCACGTGCACAGTAGTTAAAGCAGCGAATGACACTCGGCTAGAGAGCGGGAAAGTGGGTGGCCACCCTTGGACTCCTTAGGGAGCAAGGGAATAGGTTACTAACAAATTAATCAAAAGTTTCTTTTTAAAAACATAACCACCTTCATTACCAGTTCCAATCTACTCCCATAATTTAACAATAGCCCAAGAACAACAACTGACCACAAACAATAATAAGCCCACAAGACGATTGGCCCGTGTATTCAACATCCCACCAACAGAAACAATTCAGAAACCTCCCCCCCCCCCCCCCCCCCCAATCCCCCAACCTAAACCTAACCTCCCTTCCACAATAACCCCATATTAAAGAAGTTCGAATATTCCGATCAGCTGATAGGCTGCAGACTTTTAACTTTCACCAATCAAAACCCACAGAATCCAACACCCCCCCCCCCCCCCCCTATTAAACCTCTACCAGTAACAACATTACAAACAGCTCTTAATCATCAATAAACCGATTGGTTCAGGATCCTTGCGATCCACCAATCATAACAACACTTTTTATCTCCTCTCCACATCCAACCGCGATCAGCTATTTAAATGTTAAATTAAATCATCTAAAAAAGTAACAAAATTTATTACAAACCACCAACCCAATATATCCTCTAACTGACCAACTACCCAATTAACCCCCCACCCTCCATGAACACGTAAGGCAACATTAATATTTCAACCTTTTACTTCATCCTTTAACCACAAAAAAAAAAAAAAAAATGTGATGCATCTGTCATGGTCTCATGTGAGTAAAGAGCTACTCGACTATGCATAAAGATATATGTAGAATGAGGCCCCAGAATTTACTAGTTACTATAAATGAAAAACAATTAACGATTTGTTTACAATGAAATAAAAATAATGATGAAATTTAATTAAAAGAGATAAACAGTGATCGTGGCAGTTACAAATAGAGATATGAATATTTTACGTAACTTATGATAATATGTCAGGTTCATAAGTTTACGTTTCCAGGCAGTTGAGGGGCTTGGATGATCTATTCCTCTGATAACAGGATTGGACTCGTAAAATTCCACTTCCAGGCAATTGGTAAGAAGTTATTGTGTAGTCCTTTGACAGCGGGCTTGGGTTTGATCCTTGAAGATTATACAATCAAAGTTAAAAGCTCCGGCGTCTTAATGGTGTAGATATAATATCTACAAAGTCCCAAAAGATAAAAATCTTCCAGTATATATATAGGAATAGAGCGACTGGCCGTCCGGCATAGATTGTGGAGAGAAAGTGAGTGTAGAATATTAGACCTATCAGCTTTTATAATAAATGGCTACGTGACAGAATGTAGAACGAAAAGTATTCACTAATTAGAAATTAATTCGAGGGAAGGCTATAAAAGGAAAGACGATCTAATATTAGAAGGTAAAGTTTATCTAAGCCTACCGAAATATAACTGGAGTGAGATGAATTCAGTTCTTAATAAAATAAAATTTAATAAGATAATTGTGAACAACCTTTACTGTGACAGCATCATTCATTCAGAAACACGGTCAACAGTTGGTATACGACACGTATGTATCAATGCATCAAATGTATCATCAACATCATTCACATCACATATCTTTTAAAAAATCGTATTAAATCCACTAAAATCGTATCCGCTTATTCGGGGTCCAAAAATCGTAATAAAATAGATTAATCGTACTGGTTGGCAGGCATGTGGATAGGATGCCAGTCTATCCCAAGTACTTTTTGCCAGATCTAACAAACCCAGCTACCCATTCATTGCTGAGTAGACAGGGAGATCAGAAAAAAAAAGCTCGACTCCACCCGGGATTGATCTCTGGCCCTTTGCATGTAAAGAGAGTGCTCTATCAACTGAGCTATCGGGCCCCCCAAATAATCTAATGGTTTTTTTTTAAAGATACAGACGTTATAATTGTTATTTTTGAAGAAAGCTATAGCATGTGAAACTCGTATCATTTGATTAGTTAAAAACACCAAACGAAATAAAAAATATTATTGTATTATCAAATGACAACAATGCGATAGAAAGGAGTGGCGACAACATAGACAAAAGAAAAAAAATCGGACCAGCTAGGTTCGAAACACATACACAAACACACATCTTATAGTTATATAGCTAGGGGAATTAGGGACACAAAACCCCCGAATTGTGCAAATTAGTGATGAAAGCATGATTTTTAATGAAAAAAAGTTCGTGCTCTAAGGTTTAAATTGTGATATAGAACCACTTTCTCATCACTCCAAGAGCTGAGATATTAGCAATTTAAATCGTGTAAAAATTCACGGTGGTGATGAAACTTGCCGCCTTCACAACGACATTTTGCTATGGTGTCAAAAGGTCACAGACTACGTCATCAGTACCGAGGACACATGTACACTGTTGCTTAAATCGAAATCGGAAATATAACTTATCATTTATTCATAACATACAACTTATCAAATTCATTCATTTACGAAGAGAGTAACATAATTTTCAAAAGTATTTTTTAAAATCCAAAAGTATACCAATTTTGTTATTTCAAATTTTACCAGCATTGGAACGCGGAACATGAGATAGTGAAATTTTTAATATAGAATATAGGCGGATTTTCATCTCCACAGACTAGGAGGCAGACCGGGCAACAGCCACTTTTTAGTGGCTAATCGTCCCTGGTTAAAGAAAATGGCGGCGCTTGACCTCTCGTGTTCAGATTCTTTATGGGAGAGTAGATGATATAAGCCTACCCTTTGATGTCTGCAGTCGCCTTTTTGTTTTCTACGGTCACTCATGGCTAAACAACCGTCAACAATGAACTGAACCATAGTTGAAAGACGCTCATGGCATAGTTGCATCACAATTACCCCGTTGCTGAATATATTATCCAGGCACGGTTGATAGGTAAAAAAGCCAAATTATGTTCTAGTTACATTTGAAACAAACAAAGTATATCACTGATCTCGTCTCATTGAGATATAAAGAATGATATAAAAATCAAGAAAGGGCCGATAAATTAAAAAGTTGCTAAAAAAAGCTAAAATAAACAAAAGCAATTTTTAAAATCAAATTTATTTGTAAAACAGTTGGTTTTCAACCGATTTTTCTGAAATAAGGACCAATGTTCTTCTTTTTTCAAGCTGATTTCAACAATGTGACTTTCAAATTCCTCAGAATTATAGTTTTTACTTTTAGATTTTAGCTTTTAGGCCTACTCAAAAAGGTGTTATATTCCTTGCGTAACAATATCGTAATACATCGACTGATAGATTCACAATTCTACACGAATGGACGGTGGCGGCATATCAAAGAGGTGTACCAAATTTATTTACCAATTACTTTTCTTAGTGCTAAAATTACAAAGTAATAATTTCGCGTCAGAAAAAATAACTCTCAAGTTCCTATCTCTTTATTACAATAAAATTGATACCACAAAGGACAAAATCGCCCCACAAATAAGGGAGTTATAAATTATTCATAATATTTTTTTAAAGTTATTAATATAAACCCGATCATTGGAGCCAAGTCTAAATGTACAAGTAAACGTGTAGTTTAATATGTCTAATTTGGATTATCATCATAAACCTTGCCTTTTTTTCTATTTTCCGTCCACAAATCAAGGTTAATCGAGCTCAGTCAAAGACATTCATATAGAGATTAAATCGCACAGCATCCCTGGTTTCATATCCAAGAAAATGGCAGCGCTCGACCTCTCACTAGCCACTTTTGATGGCGTTTTCCTAACTGTTGTCCTCTCTAGTCCTGTATTCTCTATGCCCCCCCCCCCCCCCCTCTCTCTCTTTCAGTATACAAAGAAAACTCGACATCTATCTAACTATCTATCCATCCATCTACCTATTACACTTATTTACATCTGCAGTTCATTAATTGGCTCCATTTACTTTTCTGCTTTTGTTCTTAAAATCCTACAACAATCTCTGCAAGTGTAAGATTAAGCAACTGTCGTCCTATTAAAGTCTTAGCATGTTCTATAATTTCATGAATAAAGAAAGAGGGACAAAGGACCCTCACCTCACCAATGCAGCTTGACAAAGAAATAATATCACGAGGTGTGTATCAAAATGCACGAATACACATATATGTATACACACACACACGCATGCTGACGTCACGACGCCCGGGGAATTTGATGGCCGACAGGCGCATATGATAGGTGTTGACCAATCAGAATCTTTCATCTGTAAGGTTGTTAAGGAAAAACCTAGACTTGTTTACAGTTTTTAAAGTTCATTGTTGGTTGAACCATGAAACTGTGGAAACAGTCATGCTTTCTCTGAGATAGATAAAGACATGCCCTCTGCTGCGATATCTTATATGCTATTGCTGGAAGTAGGACTAAGTATTATTAGGCCTTATAAAGGGTGGCTCTCTGAGAGAAAGTCAACTCTTATTTTGAATGAGTCACTGATAGTTGCATTTAAAAACTTGAAATTTATATAACTTATCGTCAAAATTTATGTTGAATTTTTATGTTTTAATGAAGAAAAATTATTGTCGTTAAGCAGTGGGCCGTCCCAATTAAGCCGCTCGGAATTGAAAAGGGTATGACTTTTTATAGAGAAAAAAATCTGTTCCCAAGGTATTTCCCCAATAAAGCGTCTGTCCCGATTGTCCGCTTGGATTGTACAGACTGAAATCACAACACAGTCGACTTGAAATGGTTTTTAGCAGATTTCCCTGACCTTAATGATGATGCTCACAAATACAAAATCTGCATCTTGAGATAACGAACACAATTTATGAACATTGACAGCAGTTGATGATAAATTGATTTCTGGAGCTCATAAATGATATTAGTGATTGAAGACTTCCTTTACCCTTGGTACTCTTGTCCTGCAGGTGCATTTATATTTGAAAGTTGTCCTTGCACAACGCACATTATCTATCAAGTTCATTACATATTCTTTCTCTTTAGAACACATATGCATGATACAAATTTATAAACAAGATAGATTAATCTTACTTTTTCAATCATATTTTGTAGTTTTATAAGGTATATTAAGGGTTATTTTAATGGTCAAAAAGTCAATCAGATTTGGGGAGGCCAGAAAGTGATCTGCCCCTAACACAAAAGGCCACTGCTCAAATTGAACAATCAGTTGTTTATCAAATAAAAATAAGAAAATGAGAATATTTTTCATCAATGATCTGCACTGAGCCCACTGCTATTTGCAATCATAGTGGACGTACTTACGGAACAGATTTGGCATAAGACACCATGGAATATGATGTATGCAGACGTGGTACTTTTGAATGATACAAAAAAGTAAAGCTAAGGCGGAAAATGAGCTGGACTGCTGAATACTGGTGTTGGAAATGAGGGGACTAGGAGTAAGCAGATCGAAGAGTATTTGTGCATTGGACAGCAGTCAGCAGGCCCACCAATAAAGATAGAAGAAGAGATGTGCCAGAGACAAACCAGTTTAAATACTTAGGAGCAACTGTACAAGGACATGGGGGCAATGAGATGGAGTTTAAGAAGAAGATCCGGTCAGGCTGGAATAATTGGAGGAAGGTAACTAGAGTTACGTGTGACAAACAAACTTCTGCAAAGAAAAAGCATACAGATCTGTTGTGTGGAGAGACAGCAGCTATGACAATCAAAATAAAGAATTGGAGGTGGAAGAAATGAGGATGTTAAGATGATCACTTGGCTGGAAAGAAAAAGATAAAAGTGAGAAATGAAAGGATTCAAAAGTTGACTGTAAAGTAGAATGTATTGATAAAGATGAGAGAAGAAAGAATGAGATGGTTTGGACATGTAAGGAGACGAGAGAGGGAGTATGTGGGAAAGAAAGTATTAGATATACAATGAGCAGAAAAGAAGAAAAAAAACCGCCTGAGGACTAGATGGTTGGACAGGGTAAAGGACGATATGAGAGACCCGGGCTGGAGGAAAAAATTATAACAGTGCCTTATAGATGTGATGCTTCGCTTTACATTTCAAGTGTAACTTGGGACAAGTTGAAAAGCACAATGTGGCCATTAGGAAATGGATATTGAGCTGCTTTTTGATTTTTAAGGGTTTTACAGCGCTTGCAACACGTTAATTAAGGTCACATCAGCTGCAGTAAAAAGGAAGAAAATGGGATAGTAAAAAAGTTCTAGAGTTACAATTAAATTACCCAAGAAAAGGTAAGACAAAGGAGAATTGGTTCAAATAGGAAACAGATGTGTATTCCAAGTGCACACTATCAGTGTACTTAGTTTGAGATTACCTAAAAGTCTCACCAGACACCAGAACACGATCCCTTTTCAGAGCACTTTAAAAAAAATCAGTACATAACAGAGAGATGATTTACAAGGAAAAAAATATCATCTCCCAAAACTTTAACTATACTGTTTCCCTCCCAGACAAGGACACCGACTAGGATCAGGACAAAACTAAGTAATCCAGAGACGCCAACTTTAAATTTCACTCACAGGAGTTTCAGCCACCACTCGTAGGAATTTCCATGCCGAAAGAGGAATTTCCGCGCACAAACAAAAAGGAATTGGAATGGTATGTGGCATTGTGTTTACATATTGTATAGGTCTTTTTTTGTTTGTTTGTTGCTTTAGGTCTCTTCCAACACAAATGAGGTTATATGAGAGACCGCTGAAACAAAAAAACAAGCAATCTAACAAAAATAGTACAAATGTAAATCAAAATCAAAGCTAAATTATAAATAACCAAGAACAAATAGGCAGAAGATTTACAGAAAAAAAATATCCCCTGTCAAAAATACAATCACAAACCAAAGAAGCAGGATAGGCTAGTAAAGAGAAGAAGGAACGACATCACTATCGGATCGTACACCCATGCGAACATCATAGGTATATGATTCAAGGGTGATGCTCCCATCCAACCACCCGCTATTGTATAGGTCTATTGTATAGGTCTAAATAGATAACTGATTAGAATTACAGTGTATATTATGATACATAAACACATTGCAAATTACAATCCCAAAGTTTCCTTATTTCAAACGAAGTAAAGCACCAAAACCTAATGGTAGAGATTGTAGTACTGGTGGTAGTGAGGATGATGTGGTGTTGGTGGTTCTAGTAATAGTGGCAGAGATGATGAAGATGTGATAGTGGTTGATGTTGTAGTTGCAGTGGTAGTGATGATGATATGGTGGTGGTGGTGGTGGTTGTAGTAGTAGTCGTGGTAGTGATGATAATATGGTGATGGTGGTTGTAGTAGTACTGGTCGTGATGATGATGTTGTAGTGGTTGTTGTTGTAGTATAGTAGTAGTAGTAGTAGTAGTAGTAGTAGTAGTAGTAGTAGTAGTAGTAGTAGTAGTAGTAGTGATGATGATGATGATGTGGTGGTTGTAGTAGCAGTGGTAGTGATGATGATGTGGTGGTGGTGGTTGTAGTAGTAGTAGTGGTGGTAGTGATGAAGATGAGGTGATGGTGGTACTTGTAGTAGTAGTGGTAGTGATGATGATGTGGTGGTGATGGTGGTTGTAGTAGTGGTGGTAGTGATGATGATGTGGTGGTTGTAGTGGTATTAGTGGTAGTGATGATGTGGTGGTGGTGGTTGTAGTAGTATCAGTGGTAGTGATGATGTGGTGGTGGTGGTGGTGGTTGTAGTAGTAGTGGTAATGATGATGTGGTGGTGGTGGTGGTGGTATTGTAGTATTAGTGGTAGTTGTGATGTGGTGGTGGTGGTAGTAGTAGTAGTGGTAATGATGTGGTGGTGGTGGTTGTAGTAGTAGTGGTAGTGATGATGTGGTGGTGGTGGTGGTGGTTGTAGAAGTAGCGGTAATGATGATGTGGTGGTGGTGGTGGTGGTTGTAGTAGTAGCGGTAATGATGATGTGGTGGTGGTAGTTGTAGTAGTAGTGGTAGTGATGATGTGGTGGTGGTGGTTGTAGTAGTTAGTAGTAGTGGTAATGATGATGATGTGGTGGTGGTTGTAGTAGTAGTGGTAATGATGATGTGGTGGTAGTTGTGGTATTGTATTAGTGGTAGTTATGGTGTGGTGGTGGTGGTTGTAGTAGTATTAGTGGTAGTGATTATGTGGTGGTGGTGGTTGTAGTCGTAGTGGAAGTGATGATGTGATACTGGTGGTTGTAGTAGTAGTGGCAGTGATGATGTGAAGCTGGTGGTTGTAGTAGTAGTGGTAGTGATGATGATGTGGCTGTGGTGGTGTAGTAGTGGTGGTAGTGATGATGATGTGGTAGTGATAATGATGTGGTGGTGGTGGTTGTAGTAGTAGTGGTTGTGATGATGATGTGGTCGTGGTGGTGGTGGTTGAAGTAGTAGTTGTGGTAATGATGATGTGGTGGTGGTGGTTGAAGTAGTAGTTGTGGTAATGATGATGGTGTGGTGGTGGTTGTAGTAGTAGTGGTAGTGATGATGATGTGGTGGTTGTTGCAGTAGTAGTGGTGGTGATGATGGTTGTAATACTAGTGGTAATGATGATGATGTGGTGGTTGGAAGGGGGGGGGGGGGGGGTATCCTTGGAACAAATTGACCTCACCGGAATTTGACGGAAGTTGCCCGGAGCCCGGAATTTTTTGCTCCAGACCGGAGTTTTTTCCGGTGAGTTTTGGCATCACTGAGTAATCCCATTCCAAGACAAAGACAGAGAGCAAGTTGGAAAACATATACAGGGGGCTAGAAGACACACTATGGGGGGTTGGGAACCCCACCCAGATATTGTGCTGCATAAAAGTTTGTGTTTTTTAAAATACACATATTGTGTTGTATTGTTTACCACAGGGTTCCCACTCAAAACCCATTTCAAAATTCAAGACTGCCAAATTATTTTCAAGACCAATAATTTCTCCAAAACTAAATTTTTGTATTGACTGAACTTTTGTTTCAAATAAAAGTAGTCAATGTCTTCATTCGAACTGGCAGAGTGGTTTTTCATTGCCGTTCACACACAACACCAAATCTCAGCATCAATGATATCATACAAAACTATCTAATGATGAAGGCTTTGGCATCGCCTGTGCCTGCATTGAATCAGAAGCGCAAGAGCTAGTAGACGTAGACAGCTTTGCAACAAAGTTAAGTAACGACCCCCTGTCACTCATAGATATAGCCAATGCTGTTCTCTTGGATATGAGAAGTCAAAGCAGACATTCCCATGGTCTTGATATAAATAGTCTTTTTACACAATATGCAGTATGTTTCTAGATTGTTGCTAGTATTTTTTAACCAGTCTTTGAAAGCTGGATATATGGTCCAGAACTCCTAGAATGTTCCACCAGGCACGATGATTAGCAGTTAACTTAACATAGCTTAATCAGTGATAATAATAGTAATTTATCAAAAAGGAGGAAAATAATTTTTCGGTCTCTCAAACACAAGCAAAATGTAAAAATAACAGGAACGTTTTGTATTATGTTATATATTGTTACTAGTGTAAATCCATTCTTATCATTAGACATAAATTTACTTTTTGTAAACATTTAATGAATTGTCCTTTTCACATAACTTTTTAAAGGCCTACAATAATATTCAAATCAAAGGCCAGAAAGTGTTATTTTCCTTTGATTTTTACTTTATAAAGCACACAGGCGTTTATTGCTTTCAGTTTAGTTCGCCAGGTAAATCTAGCCAGTCTAGTGATGATGAGTCATAGCTTTACACTGAGAGAGGGAGACAATTTTTTCGCCGTTCTGATAGATTTTTTCTGAATTTCAAACTAATGTAGTATTGCCGTTATTAAGTGTAGCAAAAATATTTTTATACTACCAAACAGTTTATTAACAGAGTTTTCATTGATTATATAATCATAATTATGATGGTGTTTAACCTATGAAATTGATACATAAATTTAAGTGAATTAAAATTTTTAAGAGAATATTCTAACATGTTCAACACTTAAGATTTTAAAACAAAAGTAATGGAAATGATGTTGAATATCTGTAGAATGTAGACATATAAATTAGACCTGTAAATGAGCTCTATAAAAATTGACTGAAACTCTTCGACAAACTGAAGATTCAATTATTTTGTTTAAAATAAGGGCATCATTGGAGAGGAGAGTGATAAATACAATACATTAAAATAGTGGGTGTTATTTCTTACTGGAAGTATGACATAGTCAAAAAAATAATCACCATTAACATCTTTAACTTCTAGCCATGACCTATTGAATTTATTCCTCACATCTTTATCGATGCTCGACAAGTCTGAATTGCGATCCACGAACAGCTAAGCCATTGTGAGAACATTAGAATAATGTAGCAATGAGCAAACTTGATTTTCAATCAGTAAATGACCGGAAAAAAAACTTAAATAAATATGACTTCTGGCCAATACACTGAATTATTAAGTAGAAGTGAATTATCAAGAAGAAACTTCGGCAGGCGTAGCGGAAAAATTCAAAGAATCGAAATGAAGGTAAATCGCCACAAAACAGCAAGCTCGCTTGGGCTTGAGCAAAACAATGGCAGAAAACGTCCTGATTTGCACTGGAATTAATTAGGCTACTTACCATTGTTCCTTATAATCAGGTACTCAATCAGTGAAGAAACGGTCAACCAGTTTGTTTACAACGTGAGGCAATCGAAATGTGCTTGTAGCAATCTATCCTAACTTTCGATTTGAAGGTGTCTACATAACATTCACAATTTACTTTATCATACTTTTGAGACTCGCCAGGTAAATGTGGTCAATTTTGGCTTAGATGAAACAGTGAAATTTATCGCTCGGTGGCTCAGTTAAAATTGGCTACAGTTGGGATCACGACGGGTTTGGAAAGTGAAAAAATAATTTAACGAAGGATGTGTGAAAATACCCAGGGATGTGTTCAGACACGCCTCTTATAAAAAGCGTCGCTTAGTCTTGGCAATATATACATCGTTAATATAAACGGTCCCCATGAGCTATGCGTAGTGCTGTGGAACACTCCTAATTACTCTACGGTCATTCGACTACGATTTGTGAATTCTTTCTTTTTTAAATTTCTTTCTTTCCTTTTTTTAAATATTTGAATTTGACAAATTGACTGATTTCAGTTAATTGACTGAGAATTTACAGGTCTAATAAATTTTATACCAGTAGATTGAGGCGTTTTTAAGATATCAGTTCACCTGTACGTAAAAGTAAGGATTTTGAGTAAGGTAAAACTGAAATCCAATCACAGCATTGTCTTAATAGACATTTTTTAATAAACCAGCAACATAGTCAAATGTGATTCACTTATATTTATCCCAGAATCAACGAATTATAATAATTCCATTAAAAATTGTTATAGAAGGACATTCATTTAAAGACAACCAAAACCACTAAGAAAGTCTTAAAATTTTCATAACCTTATTTTTGAGATATCCATGCCCATTACTTTATTTCATGTACTTGACTTGCACCTCTTTTAATTTGTGTGCCATATATAGACTGCATATAGCACATCACTGGTGAAAGATTAGGATCATATTCACCTCATTGAGTATTGTTTCTTGTTCAGAGTTTTCTCATTGAACCAAAGGTATCAATACCTGCATCGCATTTCTTTAAATTATGTATCAGTGAGATACATTTCTCGCAAATTGAAATATTTAAATATGTCAGAATTTCACATTTATATTTATAGTTAATTATTGATAACGTCTAGAGTCTTTTAATCCTCTCAGCACGGCTCTTTCACAACAAATTCGACATATTTCATTTGTACTGGTGTGATGACCGTCTTCAGTGTGTCTATAACCTGAACAGAACTTAAATAAGTAAATTTAAGAAATATCTAAAATTTCCGCTTAAATTCAATGAAATCAAATTAAATAAATGTCTCTTATCATCACTATCTAGTTTTATTATTGGGTTTCTAAAATATCATGAAATATTCTCCTCTTTGTTGGTAACAAAAATAATTATTGAGATTCTTTTCCAC
The DNA here is from genome assembly GCF_034508935.2 of Berghia stephanieae. Classification (NCBI taxonomy): domain Eukaryota; kingdom Metazoa; phylum Mollusca; class Gastropoda; order Nudibranchia; family Aeolidiidae; genus Berghia; species Berghia stephanieae. Next base: position 63,625,749 of record NC_088360.1, on the reverse strand, counting down.
ACCCCCTATTCTTAAATCCCTGAATCTACATAATAAAGTATATATCATATGAAAGATAATTTTATCTACTTTTCTCTGATCCCTCACACTTGATGGTAAAAAGTGTTGGTTTGATATTTTGAATTTTTAAATATTTCTTAAACTTATAATTTTAATATTTATTTCATAAAAATCTCTGATTATTCAAAAGAGCAAAACACAAATTTATCATTTAATGATGTAAACAAAAATAATTGCGTCTTGTAGATGAAAAGCTGGTCTTTGTATCCATATATGTTTGAAAATTATGAAAAAGATTCTGCGTCCACAACAGGCTGAGAAAATTGAGTATTTTGATGAAATTTCTACTACTCTCTGCCTGAGAGAAATTCAAAGCGATGAGATTTACCTGCAGACATAATTTATTGCCAATGCACGCCGTCTTGACAGCTGTTATCACTGTGGCTGACAGGTGGATTGTTTACATTACTTGACGGTAGCCAGTGAGGGAAGAGGTAACTAAACTGAAAGTTTGGGCCCTATTTAAACGGCTGTGAGCAGGTTACAATATCTTTGCTACGGAAACCTAGTGGTTATGCAGCCTATAAATACAACCAAAGAATCTCTCAAATTTCAAACCATAGTCCAAAGGCAAAAAAAAAAAAAAAAAAAAAAAAAAAAAGAGTAAACTAAGCCAATCACCATTGCATTATTGTATCTCTGTATAAACAGATTATTTAATGGATGGTTGCGAAAAGAAATAGAGAGAGAGAGAGAGAGAGAGAGAGAGAGAGAGAGAGAGAGAGAGAGAGAGAGAGAGAGAGAGAGAGAGAGAGAGAGAGAGAGAGAGAGAGAGAGAGAGAGAGAGGAGAGAGAGAGAGAGAGAGAGAGAGAGAGAGAGAGAGAGAGAGAGAGAGAGAGAGAGAGAGAGAGAGAGAGAGAGAGAGATTACAGAGAGTCACAGAGAGAGAGAAATATTAAAAAGGCAATAGGCATCTACATCAGAGAAAAAAAACAAGACCTATTTATCCCTCCCCTTTAACCGTCAACTAATCAGAATCAAAGAACACCACTGATCTTCTGTATCAATTGTGACATCTGGCACCATTCTGTCTGGCCCGACGTCAACAAATTTCAAGAGACTGAGCACTGGTATCAAAATATGACATGACATTATGGTGATTTTGTGGTTTTGAGGAAAATGTTTGACATGGCAAATTCAGCGGAAAATTTCTGAGAAATTCCCAAAATCCTGGAAATCCGCGGAAGATTGTCATCACTGCTTAATAAGTAAATAATAAGAAACTTCACGTTTATGACCACACCCGATTTGAAAGTTCCTGACTCAGACAAGAATAATCAAGACCATTTTAATTTTCAAGACCGTTTTCCCCCGATCTTGAGGAAATTAAAAAATTCAAGACCATTTCCCGACTTCCCGAGTGGGAATCCTGTTACCATCCAACAATAACTAATATGAGTATTTAAATCTAAAAAACAAACTCAAATATACTGGCATTATATAAGCTAGTTGAAAAAAGTCACCTTCTGAGAATTTATTTTCCAACTCTGTGTTGCCAATGGCTTTGGCTGCTTGCACCATCTGCCTCAAGGTTTCCTCTAGTAGTCTCATGGCACGAATAATACTTCCTAAAAAAAAAGAAATCAGAAAGTGAAATATTTCATGATTCTCAAATGATGTTCACATTCTTCTTGAGAATGTTCTTATTAATGTATTGCTAACTAAAAAAAACTATTCTTAATCATCAAACTGTGATATTAATTTCTTAATTTTTCTGTGATATAAATTTAATAAAGCAATGAGAAAACTCCTTTTGTTCTAATCGATAATCCTGAGAATTAAAAAAAATATATATTTGGAGATATACGGGGCCACAAAACAGACGCAGTTCGAAAGTAACATCGGGACCCCCCCAAGGAGATAGTCTGAGCCCGATTCTGTTCACAATATACTTAGAACACGCTCTGAAAGAAGTTCGAAAAGTCATTCCAAAACCAACGACTCATATTGAGAATGCAATCCGTAGAGAAATCGCCTATGCAGATGATGTCGATTTTATTGGATCAACACCAGCAAATATAGACATCATACAAAATACCCTCATGAAATATAACCTCCAAGTCAATGCCAATAAAACCGAATTTACAACAATATCGAGGAACAAAGAGGAATGGAAAAGAACAAAAAAAGTAGGCTCACTAATTGGAGACACCGAGGATGTACAAAGAAGAAAACAGCTATCAAACGCCGCACTCAGTAAACTCACCAATGTATGGATTAGAGGTGACAAAATAAAGAGAAAAACCAAACTGAAACTGTACCGTGCTCTTGTAAAACCGGTACTTCTGTATGACTGCGGCACTTGGGCGTTGACAAAATCCGAAGAAGAACATCTGGATGCCTTCCATCGCACACAGCTAAGAAGGGTACTGGACATCAAATACCCAAAAAAGATCTCAAATGAATCACTCTATAAGATCACAAAAGAAAGACCAATCTCCCTTGACATTTTACAACGATGGCAACTTTTTGGTCACATACTACGCAGGGACCAAAACATACCAGCTAACCAAGCCATGTCGGGATACTTTCAAAAACACGGGAACCTTTTCAGAGGAAGACGGATCACAACACTCCCTGTAATCCTAAACAAAAACCTCACAACACTTGGACAAAGCATTCGTCTCATAACGGCAGGGGACCTTGAAAATCTGAGAACCCTAGCAGAGGACCGGCAATATTGGAGACACCTCACACAGGAAATACTGGAAACAGCCAAGGCGACCCGATCTTTCGGTCGAGACGCGAAAGGCATCTAAGTCAAGTATATTTGGAGAAAAATAATGTGTACAATGTTCGAGAAAGTCTGATTATATCACACACACACACACATACAAAAATATTACAAAATAGGGATATTAAAAGAGCGATCAGCCCATCAGATGAAATTGTTCTCATTTACTTGCATTTTAAACTTTCAAGGCTTAAGGGGGGGGGGGGGGGGGGGGGGGGGGGGGGGGGAGCGACATTAAAAATGATGAATTTCGACCCAGTTTGCTAAAAATTAGATTTTGGTGGGATGTTGTCATGTGACCAGTTGTCTGTATAAAAAATTGCACGAGAACTTCGTCTTCAGTTTTTTCGACTAAAAAAAAACGTATTTTGTGACCCATGATATGGTTAAATCCTGCCCATTTTTAGTTTCAGTGGACTGATTCATGAAAGAATATCAAATAGTCTTTATAACTAAGTAAAGGCAAAAACATATCAATTAAAAGTAAAAACTCTCCTCTATCTTCAACAACCAATCACTTTGTTCTTAATTATGTCATGTGGTCACAATCCAATCAGAGAGCGAGAGGAGAGTTTTTCCCTAAACTCGTTTACTTTGACTTTTAAATGCGTTTTTCTCAAAACTGCAGTTTTCGTCACTAAAAACCTTTCTCCTCCCTCAGTTTTTAACCAATCTTCTTCAAACTTTCTACAAATGAGTGTCATACAATTACGCAGGTCTTCTAGGAGCCGGATTTTTGAAAAAAAAAAAAAAATTTATGAGTAATTTCAAATTATGTAACTTTTTTCAAGGGGAATAATCGAGTAATATCTTTGAACTTAATTTTCAAAGTTTCTAATTAAAAAATATGAATCGGGCTTCTAGAGCCTCTTTATTTTCCTTTTTTCTACCTCTGGCCAAAATATTGTGGCAATCGGTTGATAAACAAAAAAGCCTTTGACTTTTTAAGATGTGTTGCTTATTTTCCAATATGGGGTCGTTTCCATAGCAACGGGCAACTTTTTTCGAAAAAAATTATATGCAATCATCCTTCCCAAACATATACATTATGACTGTGCATAGAAGTTTAGGATATTTCATCAAATTAAAAAAATGACCCTTTAGTGTCACTCCCCCCCCCCCCCCCCCCCCCCTCTTAATTCTTTTGCCTGAAGACAACAATGGGCACTAGTATGTATCTAAGTCAAAGGCTCAAAATTATGGTACCATAACCCAAGAACCAGACCTGCCAACCTTTTCAGAAAGAAAAGTGTATTCTATGATCCTAAAAAGTGTATTTTGTCCGCACATTTGGAAAAAAAGTGCATACTATTCAAAAATTTATATAAAAGCTAACACCACACCAAAATCAAAATAAACTCTAACCTTCATCATTCACAACAATCTCTAGTAATTACAAAATTATCTGGTTTATCGAGAAACTAAACTAAATAAGCATTTCAAATAAGGGTCAGAAATTGCAATATCTAAGGATAATGCTTTTGAAACACCCAAATAAATGACCAAAAGGCCCCAATCATGATGGTAGTATTGATGCTAGAGTCAGAGGAAGAGGTGGTGGTTGTTATAGCTATGGTGCTGAAGTGATTGTGGTGATGATGATGAAGCTGTGGTGGTGGTGGTGGAAGTGATGTTGTTGGTTGTGGCAATGACAATGCTGTGTTGGTGGTTGTAGCAGTGGTGATGATGACGTTGGTGTATCAAATGAAGTTGCATGGGTGCTAGTACCAAATTATCAAACTGCCTGCAGAAATTTTGGACCACTCAAAAAAGCCTGCAAACAAGTTATAATTTACGCCAACTTAAAATTGTGATAACATGAATTTCAGACACACACCGTTAGATAGAATTTCATTAGAGAAAATCTTATCTATTTAGAACTGTAAGGTAAACACAATGTCCAATACCACTCCAAATCTCCGAAACCTCAAATGGCTGTGGTTGTAGTAGTTGTGATGGTTGTTGTAATATTAGTCATGATGATGCTGTGATGGTGGTTGTAGTTGTAGTGGAGGTGAAGATGATGTGGGTGGTAATAATGATGAGTGTTTGTTGTAGTAGCATTGGTTGTGATGATGATGTGGCGGTTGTGTTTGTAGAGATGATGATGTGATGGTGGTGATTGTAGTAATATTGGTAGTGATGATGTGATGGTTGTGGTTGTAGTAATATTGGTAGTGATGATGTGATGGTTGTGGTCGTAGCAGTATTGGTAGTGATGATGTTGAGGTGGTTGTGGTAGGATAAGTGGTAGCTGTAGTGATGATGATGTGGATATGGTGGTTGTAGTAGTTGTAATGATGATGATGTGGTGGTTGTAGTTGTAGTAGTAGTGATGATGGTTGCAGTAGAAGTGGTAGTGAGGCTGGTGTAGTGGTGGTGGTTGTAGTAAAAGTGTTAGTGAAGATGATGTGATGATGGTAGTCGTAATAGTATTGTTTGTAATGATGACATGGTGGTGGTGGTTGTAGTAGAGGTGTGAGTGTGTGTGTGTGTATGTGTGATGAAAATGATATGGTGGTAGTTGTAGTTGGGTGATATTGATGGGGATGATGTCTTGGTGGTTGTAATAGTGGTGTTAATACTAGTGATCATGATGATGCTGTGGTGGTAGTTGTGGTGATGATGGCTTTAGTGGAAGTGGTAGTGATGATGATGTGGTTGTGATGGTTGTAGTCTTTGTAGTAGTATGGTAATGATGTGGTAGTAGTGGTAGTGATCATGATGTGGAGGTAGTAGTTGAAGAAGAGGTGGGAGTGATGATGATGCGATTGTGATGCTTGACAAAAAGCCGGCGATTTAGCATCCATGAAGTAGTGATATACATCTGCCAACCCAGTAAATCAGTTGTAAGTTTTGAGATGAAAAATCTGGGACAGCGGCCTTCAATTCCATAGATGACATTTTGCACATGTGACAAGATATTTTCCATTATGTTGTCTAATGATCCATGTCTCTCTTTTTTGTTGTTGATAATTTGCTCCTCCTCCTCCTACTACTACTACCATCACTTCCTACTACATACTACTAATACCATCACTTTTGGTAAAATGATGGCAATTTCACATGTATAATGCATAATGTTAACTCAAGTGACGCGGCCTTGCATTCCGGAAGTTACACTGGACAGTGCCTAGTTGCTACAGCTGATCAGCTGGGGCATGGGGGTGGGCAGGGGGGGGGGGGGGGGCTCTTTGTTGGCTTCGTTTATGACTTGAAAGGCCACTAACTTGCCTTCAACAAGTTGAAGGACATAGCTAAACTATTGACCAATCAGAATCAATTAATTTTTACTGCATTTCTAAATATAGAAAGGTTAACAACTCCATTCATAAATGGGGTTGATCCTGAGCTCAATAATGGACTGGCACGCTCGGCGTCAAAGCCAACTCGTCCTCAATACTGGACCGTCGCCCCACTGACTCAGTTATGCTCGTCCTCAATATTGGACCTGCGCGCTACTAGACTTAAATACATCTAAAAATGGTTCTAGTGAATTCATTTTGAACCAAACAACGTTCCTAAAGCTGCCCACTTGGTAATAAAAAAACAGACTCATTAAAATAATTAAGAAAAAAATAAATGACCATTATAAATTTAAAAACCAAAATACAGTAATTTTAGTTATTATTTAGGACAATAATCCATAAATGTTTAAGCTTATCAGCAATACAGTTTTTAATTGGAGGCTTCATTGTCAAAGATGTTAGTTCAATTTAATCTCCACTTAAAATTTTAACAAGAAGTAAAAGCTTAAGGGGATGGGCGGGTCCTGAAGGCAAAATTCTAAAATGTAATAAGTAGCTGACTTTTAGTGGTAATTTTAGGTTATATACGTCCTAATTAGAGGGAAAAAAATTGAAAACCTAAATTTCAGTTTTTGGTTACCATGGTAACGCTGCCATTTTGAAATTTGATACCCTATAATGAGGTAGTTTTCAAAAGACTAAGGTTTTGCCTTGACATGAAAATAGGTACACTAGTAGTATTTGTGCCATTCTTGAGAACTATGCATCGTTTTTTCTAATACCTTCATTAGTTTTTTTAAAAATTGATTTTCAAAGTTCATCAATTTTGAAACACCAAAAATTGACCCATTTTTGGACTTTTGACTCACTTTTACGCAAAATTTATAAAATAAATCTGAATCTGAATCTGAAATACAAATGCATCGTTTTATGAACTTAGTAATACTGTATGCACATGCGAAAAATCATGCAGAAATGTTTATAAATAAAGGAAGAGTAGCAAAATATATGTAGAAAAAGCACAGCATTCAAAGTTTCAAGCACAGGAAACTCAGACACGATCATGCATTCATGCGTCAAAATGACCCTGCTTGATATGCAGGCCCTCCCTCTTCAGCCTCCTGTTCTTGCCTTGCCTTTTCTCGGGCTTCACACACACACACACACACACATTCTCTCTCTCTCTCTTTATCTATCTATCTATCTAAGCTATGTGCGGCTATATGGTCTTGTGGTATGACACTCGCTTTCGGATAGGAAGGTCCTGGTTTCGAGCCTCGTTCAGCGCATAGTTGAGTCCTTGGAAAAGACTCTTTACTCCCGTTCTCTCACCATACTCGGGTGTAAAATGAGTACTTAGCCCACAACAGCGCTGTCTCTGTCTGAAAAATTGTAAAGCGCGTTGAGCACAGTTAGTGGATTTTGCACTCTCTCTCACTCTCGCTATCGTTCTCAAGTGCATAACAAACCTCTCGCTCATTCGTTTACAACCAATACTCCGTCTAGCTCGACAGTAAGTGCATTCATTTCATTTAGAGACCTCAGTGCTTTTTCATTTTACATCATGTTACGAAGGAGTGACAAATTCTAACTATAAAAATTCACAATAATATTACTGTTCCCATCTTGTTCGAGCTGCTGATTTTGCATGTCATTCAATTCGAGTCTTTCTAGGCATACTTGTTGGGTATGTGTCGGTACTTTTCACAAGTGAAGAAAAATGCAGTTGAAAACAAAACTTTTATGTCTCCGGGAAGAAGAAAAATCACACACAGAATAACAATGTTTACATAAGACGCATGCAAAGGTGAGGTCAAAGCATGAACTTTGACTCGCCCGCTAACCACTCAGAAAGCAGTATCAGGTCATGTTATCGACTATTTTGATCAGCCAATGAGAACAGCGCTAGCAAGGCAAAGGTCACACAATCACTCACGATTTTACTAGAATCGAGTCAACCCCTCGCAATTGGGTCAGAGAAGGGTTTTTTGGAAAGGCTCTTGACTAAATATAGATAGACCGAAGACCTTGACAGTGGGCATTTCATATAGAACAAAAATAGACGGAAACTATCGATACCAAACTTGCCTATTACTATCGATGTTTTATGCTCATATTGGCCTAATGTTTATATGGCTTTTTCGCTGTCAAGCCAGGCTGTAACATTATATTTACTGACCCCCTTGGACTTCAAGAGGTCAGTTTGGACCTAAACTGACCCACTTGAGAGTCAACAAACAGATTTTCATGTAGCAAAGGTTTAAAACTTTTCAAAAAAAAATCTCAAAATCAACATTTTACTCGATTTTTGACAATCGAGGACCCGCCCATTCCCTTAAATGTGGAGGCCATTTAAATTATAAAATAAGCTTATATTAGACCTGTCAATGAGCTCTATAAAAATTGACTGAAACTCTTCGACAAACTGAAGATTCAAGTTGTTTTTAAAAAAATAAGGGCATCATTGGTGAGGAGAGTGTTAAATACAATACATTAAAATAGTGGGTGTTATTACTTACTGGAAGTATGACTGCCATTGATTTGATGTAGAAGGAATGCTAAAGAAGCATGTCATTCATATAAGTAAAGATGACTTCATCAAAGTCATATTCCTGCCTCTAGAATTTTTCTTGACTAGTCAGAAAAATATTCACCATTATCATCTTTAACTTCTAGCCGTGACTAATTAAATTTATTCCTCACATCTTTATCGATGCTCGACAAGTCTGAATTGCGATCCACGAACAGCTCAGGCATTGTGAGAACATTAAAATAATGTAGCAATGAGCAAACTTGATTTTCAATCAATTAATGACAGAAAAAAAAAACTGAAATAAATATGATTTCTGGCCAATACACTGAATCATTTAGTAGGAGAAGTGAATTATCATCAAAGAAACTCCCGCAGGCGTAGCGGAAAAATCCAAAGAATTGAAATGAATGGTAAATCGCCACAGTAAACTGCAAGCTCACTTGAGCAAAACAATGGCAGAAAACGTCCTAATTTGCGTTGGAATTAATTAGGCTACTTACCCGTGTTCCTTATAATTAGGTACCCAATCAGTGAAGAAACGGTCGACCAGTTTGTTTACAACGTGAGGCAATCGAGATTCGAAACGTACTTGTAGCAATCTATCCTAACTTTCGATTTGAAGGTGTCTACATAACGCACTTCCGGCTTTCGCGTTTGCTTTTTCATACTTTTACAACCCATGTAAATGTGGTCAAGTTTGGCTTAGATGAAACAGTGAAATTTATCGCTCGGCGGCTCAGTTAAAATTGGCTACCGTTGGGATCACGACAGGTTTGGAAAGTGAAAAAATAATTTACCGAAGGCTGTGTGAAAATACACTGGGATGTGTTCAGACATGCCAATTCTAAAAAGCGTCGCTTAGCCTTGGCAACATATCCATCGTTAATATAAACAGCCACCATGAGCTATGCGTAGCGCTGTGGAACACTTCTAATTACTTTACGGTCATTCGACTATGATTTGTGAATTCCTTCTTTTTTTTAAATATTTGAATTTGACAAATTGACTGATTTCAGTTAATTGACTGAGAATTTACAGGTCTATTATAGCATAATTCTAAGCAAATCCTCAAATAGGTATGAGAAAAATATTAGTGAAAACCAGCATTATATTACTAATTGAAATTATAATTATAGTACAAATTTAGAGAATGTGATGCATCATACAACAGTTGATGAACATGTATGTATGTATTATTGCATCAAATGTATCATTTTCAACATCATTCACCCTTGGGGGGAGAAAAATAGAATATTACAAAAAAAAAAAAATTGTACTAAATCCGTATTTGGGTCCAAATATTGTACTAATACACAAAATCAAAATTTCACCTTCAAATATGTCTGTCATCTTGCATAAATCAAAGAAACTTGAGCCATTGCACCAGGCATTGACCACATCCATTAAATGAGGACGGAAAGAATCAACATAAACATCTTCATCAATCTCCAGTTTGGCTTCACGACTGATGCGAGCAATGCGACGGGCTGTGTCCTGTGAATACATAGCACATCAGTAAAGACTACAAACAGGAAAAACTACCACCTTTCCCTGTTTTTACTCCCATTAAAGGTAAAATTGGTGAGCTTACAGCTCTCCAGTCTTTCTGTTTTCGCGAACAAAATGGCAGTTTCTGTAAGACTCCGTAAAACCCTTAAAAATAAAACCCCCTGGAAAGAAAGCAAATAATAATAATACGTTAAAAGACTACGGAAGTGTCTATGGAGACCAAAATCACAAGGTTTTCTAGGAAGACCACGATTTTGATTGTCAAGTCCAAATGGCTTGTTTGGGATAGGTTGACCATGTTTTTTGCCTCCCAATCCCCCAAAACATCTTTCCAATGACAGATGCAAAAATGTTTTTATTTCTTGGAATGTTGTCGCAATAAAATTAGTTGAGATGATTGCAATTACGGATAAATATATAAAAATGTGTCAACTTTAATATGGCCAGTGTGGTCATCTAGTAAGGCGACTTTCTACATATGATGGGGAGAGAAAGTTATTTAATGAATGAAAATAAAAATCGTGGTCACCCTTTCCCTTGCCAAACAGGACAATTTCTCTTATTACGCAGTCATGAAAATTTTACCTTGTCTTTCCAGTTTAAGGGTAAAGTTTGGTAAAGTTTGTGCCATCATTGTTTGTTTGTTTACTAAATTGCTAAAGGATTGAATGAATTTCAATAAAATGTCAAACCCAATAACTTCAAAAACAAATATTTGAACACCATGCTGATATCCATTCCCTCTCCTTCCCAAAACTATTTTCTGTGTATTACAGTTCTATTAGTAATAGCAATTAAACAAATTCTATTTTTAGTAGTACAAATAGGGCCAGCTATACTTAAATCAAAATATTTTCTCCTTTACATGGTAATGTTTCAACAAAGTGTAAAATATTTCTCATAGAGCATGTCCTAATATTCAAGATCAGATCATTTCATACAAAGTTGAATTTGATGAACATTTTGACCATATCTTATGATTAAGGAAAAAACATCAATAAAATCATTTAATTTATCTTATGCCACACAATGAAATAATCTGGTGTTAAATATCAGCCTCACAATAACAGTTAGACCTGTAAATAAGCTCTATAAAAATTGACTGAGACTGAAACTGAACCTCACTGAAACTCTTCGTATCGCATCAGAAAAATCCAAAGAATCGAGATGAATACTAAACAGCAAGCTCACTTGAGCAAAACAATGACAGAAAACTAATTTACGTGGGAATTAATTAGGCTACTTACAATTTTTCTTATAATTAGGTACCCACAGTTTGTTTACAACGTGAGGCATTCGAGATGTGCTTGTAGAAATCATATAACCACAGAGTAGGTGGGTAATAGGTAACCTACCTACTCTGTGATATAACTTTCGATTTGAAGGTGTCTTCATAACGCACTTCCGGCTTTCGCATTAAACTTATTCATACTTTTAGGTTCTACCAAGTAAATGTGGTCAATTTTGGCTTAGACGAAACAGTGAAATTTATCGCTCGGCGGCTCAGTTAAAATTGGCTACCATTAGGATTACGACAGGTTGGGAAAGTGAAAAGATAATTTCACAAAGGCTGTGTTCAGACACGGCAACCCTAAGAAGCGTCGCTTAGCCTTGGCAATATATCCATCGTAAATATAAACGGCCCTTGAGCTATGCGTAGCGCTGTGGAACATTCATAATTACTTCACGGTCATTCGACTACGATTCATGAATTCTTTCTTTTTTTCCTTTTTAAAATATTTGAATTTGACGAATTGACTGATTTCAGTTAATTGACTGAGAATTTACAGGTCTAAACAGTTCATTTCAGAATTTTCAAATCATTAGTTTAATTTAAAACTAGACTTTTAACCTATTGATGGAGATTCGCTTTTTCGTCTACGAAATCAAATCATTGCCTTCCTGTCATAAAAACATTACCTGCATGGTTCTCAAAAGACCAGAGAGTTCTTCACCGAGTTTTCCTGTATCACCACTCTTTTCTTGGAAAACAAAGCAGCTGATGAGGGCACATGCCTGTTGTGGAGTCGTGTTATTGAAGACACCATTGAATAAAAGCTCTGTCAAAAGCAACTCGTCACCACTGAAAAATATTTAACCAAAATATAAATTGGATTGTGACCTTCAAAATAAATGCAAATATTTATAATTTTTTTTTAAAGGGTTTTAATGCACTGTTAGGTCATATCAATAAAAAGGATGAGACTGGGATAGTCAAACAATTGTATAATTACAATTAAAGCAACCAAGAAATAGTAAGATAAAAGGGGAATTGGTTTAAATATAGAACAGATACCATCAATGTACTTTGAGATCATTTAAAAGTCTAATCTAGACACCAGGATGGAAGAGATGACTAAAATAATAAACGATATCAGTTTTCTATGAGAAGAATTTTTTTCTGTCCTGTGCTTCTCTACCTTGATGCTGTGGGATGGCTTGCGTGTCTTAATGATCCTAAGAGCTATGCTGGCGAGGGCTTTGACTCATGATAGGGTTACCAAAGCTGGACAGATAAAGGGGGAAAGACCAGACCAAATAAGGACGAACTCCCCTGGAGTATAGATAGGCTGAAATAGGGCTAACACAACTCTAGTCGTAATAACAATCATGTTACGAAAGCATCAAGAGCAAAGCCATGAGACTTAACTTGGTAGTGGAAGGGTCTTCCCACAGAAGACATATGATGCAGACCTGCCAACCTTCCCAGGATGAAAAGTGTGTTCCATGACCCTAAAAAGTGTATTTTTTAGCAAAAAAAAAGTGTATTTTGTTCGCACATGTGGAAAAGAAGTGTGCACTATACAAAAATTTATATAAAAGCTAACATCAATTCCAAATCAAAATAAACTCTGATCTTCATCATTCAAGCAATCTCTAGTGATTACAAAATTATCGATTTATCGAGAAACTAAAACTTAATGGCCATTTAAAATTAGCATAAGGCTCAGAAATTGCAATATCAAAGGAAATTGCTTTCGAAACACTCAAAGAAATGACCAAAAGATCCTTAACATGTTGGTAGTATTGATTCTAGTGTCAGTGGAAGAAGTGTTGGTTGTTGTAGCGATGGTGCTCTAGTGGTGGTTGTGGTGATGATGATGAAGCTGTGGTGGCGGTGGTGGTAGAAGTGATGTGGCAGTGACAATGTTGTAGAAGTGATGATGTCATGATGTTGATGGTAAGAGATGCTGATGAAGTTGTGATGGTGATATCTGCTAGCCCAGTACATCAGTTATGAGAAAGTTTTGAGATAAAATATCTGGGAGAGTGGTCTTCAATTCAATAGATGACAATTTGCAACAGTAGCACGATATTTTCCATATATGTTATCTGATGATCCATATCTCTCTCTCTCTCTTTTTTTTTTTTGAGCATTCACTACTACTACTCCTACTACTACTATTATTACTTCTATATACAACTAATACTATTACTTTGGTCAAATGATGGGAAATTCGCAAAGTATGTAATATGCAGAGACAAGTTAAATACTTCTAAAATGGTTCTAAAAATTCATTTTGAACCAAATACCGTTCTTAAAGCTGCCCACTTTGTAATTCAAGACCCTACAAAATAATAAAGAAATAAAAAGATCATTCTAAATTTTATAAATCAAAACAGAGTAATTTAGTTATTATAAAGGGAAATAACCCATTTATGTTTAAGTTAATTAGCAACTAAGTTTTTAATTGAAGGCTTCATAGTCAAAGATGTTGGTTCAATTAAATTTTCTATTTAATAAGTGGCAAAAGTTTAAATGTGGTCTGAGACTATTCAAAGTATAAAACAAGCTTATATGCATAATTCTATGCAAATCCTCAAAAATGTATGAGAAAAATATTGGTGAAAACCGGCATCATATAAGCAACTGAAATGATAACTGACTATAGTTTCAAACGTGATGCATCATTCATTCAGAAACACGGTCAACAGTTGGTGTACGACATGTGTGTATCAATTCATCAAATGTATCATCAAGATAATTCACATCACACATCTTTAAAAAAATCGTATTAAATCCACTAAAAATCGTATCCGCGTATTCGGGGTCCAAAAAAATACTAAAATACGATTAATCGTACTGGTTGGCAGGTCTGATGATGCCTGGGAGTGAAAGACGCAAGGAAGTTTCAAAGTGGATGCCCCTTTTACTACCCAAGGCCAACACAAAGTTTGCCACACGGAATGTCCGCACAATGTATAAAGCAGGGAGAGCAACTCAAGTGCATCAGAAATGCAGACATACAATATATCCCTGCTCTGTCTACATGAGACCCGATGGACTCAGGCAGGCCAACTGAGGTTTGCTACTGGAGAGATGATTCTCTACTCAGGCCATGGGGATGAGAAGCGACATACTGAAGGTGTTGCATTTATGTTAAGTAAAGAATCACCGAGATCATTGATCTGGGAAACAGTTAGCTCCAGAATTATACGTGCCAAATTCAGGACCTAAATATGCAAAATAGATATAAATGTTGTACAGTGTTATGCCCTTATCAATGATGCAAAGACAAAAAAGAGAATTTCTAATAGCAGCTCCAAGCCATATTCGAACAAATGAAAGACTAAGATATAAATATCATAATGGGTCATTTGAATGCAAAAGTAGGAGCAAATAATGCATGGGCAAGCATGGACTTAGACAAATGAATGAAATGGAGAGCTGCTGGCAGACTTTTGTGCATTTAATAGCTTTCTTATAGGTGGGAGCACATGGACATTCATAAAACTACATGGACATCACTAGATCGTTTGTTTGTTTTTAAGGGTTTTACGGGGCTTGCAACACATTAAGGTCATATCAGCGCCAGTAAAAAGGAAGAAAATGGGATGGTATAAAGTTCTAGAATTACAATTAAAGCACAAAAGAAAAGGTAAGCACAGGCGTTTATTGCTTTCAGTTTAGTTCGCCAGGTAAATCTAGCCAGTCTAGTGATGATGAGTCATAGCTTTACACAGAGAGGGAGACAATTTTTTCGCCGTTTTGATCGATTTTTTCTGAATTTCAAACTAATGTAGTATTGCCGTTATTAAGTGTAGCAAAAATATTTTCATACTACCAAACAGTTTATTAACAGAGTTTTAATTGATTATTTAATCATTATTATGATGTTGTTAAAAAGCAAGAAGGATAACCCATGAAATTGATACATAAATTTAAGTGAATTAAAATTTTTAAGAGAATATTTTAACATGTTCAACACTTAAGATTTTTAAACAAAAGTAATGGAAATGATGTTGGATGTAGACATATAAATTTTATACCAGTAGATTGAGGCGTTTTTGAGATATCAGTTCACCTGTACGTAAAAGTAAGGATTTTGAGTAAGGTAAAACTGAAATCCAATCACAGCATTGTCTTAATAGACATTTTTTAATAAACCAGCAACATAGTCAAATGTGATTCACTTATATTTATCCCGGAATCAACGAATTATAAGAATTCCATTAAAAATTGTTATATAAGGACATTCGTTTAAAGACAATCAAAACCACTAAGAAAATCTTAAAGAGTTCTTATAATTTTCATAACCTTATTTTTGTGATATCCATGCCCATTACTTTTTTTTATGTACTTGACTTGCACCTCTTTTAATTTGTGTGTCATATAGACTGCATATAGCACATCACCGGTGAAAGATTAGGATCATATTCACCTCATTAAGTATTGTTTCTTGTTCAGAGTTTTCTCATTGAACCAAAGGTATCAATACCTACATCACATTTCTTTAAATTATGTACCAGTGAGATACATTTCTCGCAAATTGAAATATTTAAATATGTCAGAATTTCTCATTTATATTTATAGTCAATTGTTTGTCTGTTTGTCTGTTTATTGCTTTAGGTCTCTTCCAACACAAATGAGGTTATATGAGAGACCGCTGAAACAAAAAAAACAAGCAATCTAACAAAAATAGTACAAATGTAAATCAAAATCATAACCTAAAGATATAAGCTAAACTATAAATAACTAAGAACAAACAGGCAGAAGATTTACAGAAAAAAAAATATCCCCTGTCAAAAAT
The DNA here is from genome assembly GCF_034508935.2 of Berghia stephanieae. NCBI lineage: Eukaryota > Metazoa > Mollusca > Gastropoda > Nudibranchia > Aeolidiidae > Berghia > Berghia stephanieae. Next base: position 63,609,632 of record NC_088360.1, on the reverse strand, counting down.
ACAATCACAAACCAAAGAAGCAGGATAGGCAGTAAAGAGAAGAAGAAACGACATCACTATCGGATCGTACACCCATGCGAACATCATAGGTATATGATTCAAGGGTGATGCTCCCATCCAACCATAGTCAATTGTTGATAACGTCTAGTAGCTAGGGGAATTTGGGTAAAATTGTGCAAATTAGTGATGAAAGCACCAAATTTGGTACAAAGTAACTTGAGACCACTATTAATCGATGTTGATATAGAACCACATTGAGAAATTCCTCTAACAGTGTAAAATAGAGAGATGAAAATCCGCCTATATGAGCTATATTAAAACAAAGGGGCGTAATCCATGAAATATTTGTTGACAATTCGGTGCTTTAAAAATATATTATTTTTAGCCCGTGTAAGCGGTTGATTTTTTTGGTTTAAATAATTATAATTGTTAAAAATATGACTTTATGTGATATAGGAACCGTATGGGCCGGTAGTATAGCTTTATTATGAGGACTGGAAGGGGGGTGGTGGGAGAGGATGAGATGGTGCTGGTGTCAGTTTTACTTGTGTTGGTCGTCATCGAGGTGAAGATGGTGGAGGAGGTGATGTTGGTGATAATGATGATGATGATGATGATGAGGTGATTGTTGTGATAATAGTAGTGATGATGATGATGATGATGATGATGATGATGATGTTGATCAGGTGGTGGTGGTGCTGATCTTGGTAGTGATGATGATGATGATGATGATGATGATGATGATGACGAAGACGACGATGAAGATGATGATCAGGATGGTGTTGATGGTGTTGTGATGATGGTGGTGGTGGTAATGGTAGTGATGATGATGATGATGATGATGAGGTGATTATGGAGATAGTAGTATTGATAATGGTGATGGGGATGATGATGAGGTGGTGGTGATCGTGGTAGCGATGATGATGAAGATGATGATGAATATGGTAATGATGAGGTGGTGGTGATAGTGGTAGTGATTATGGTGATGTTGGTAACTATTAATTTCGAAAATGAAAAACTTTTGGTGACGTATATTAACATTTTTAGATGATTAGGATCCAACAAAAATCATATTTATTAGACAAATGACTGTGGAATACATTTTTCTTGGGAGACTTGAGAGAATTCAACAGCAGCCTTTTCTAGTTTATCCTGATCTCTTTGAATTATTTAACGGGGCAAGATAAAGCCAATATCTCGTTGTCAGCTTTTTCCATGTGAGTGTGTTCAAGAAAAACACATGTTGTCTTATTGAAGGCTAAAAATGTTTCCTTTCCTGAGGTTAGCTGTCGAGGCCTGGTAGTCTGTCTCTGAACCTGATTGGGTGAACATACGACTGGGTGCAAACTCTTTCACAGCATTCTCTCTCTCTCTCTCTCTGATCTGTTCTATACTTGAATGTTTTATATATAGCATGGCTCCAGAAAGGAGAGCTTTTGTGAAACACAACGAATAACAACTTGCAACGACGTAACAGAAAACATGAATAAACAACTCTAAACAGATGTGATATTATTAGACTTCAGTAAATCATTTGATAAAGTCAATTACCATACTCTGGCTATTAAACTGCGGAGATATGGAATCATGAGTAACACACACGACTGGATAATGGATTTTCTCAATAATCGTAAAAAACTGAAAGAGCAATGTCAGAGTCAGCTCCAGTACTACAGGTGTTTCCCTAGGTACCGTACTGGGTCCCCTCTTGTTCCTTATCTACATCCATGATTTACCTGAAAGATTGTCGCTCGGAACTCAACTGAGAATATTTGGGGATGACAGCCTTTTGTACAGAGCAATAAGGCATAAGAAAGACTCAGAAATTCTTCATCGGGACTTTGATTCCAGAAAATTACCAACGAAAGGAAGATAATACACAATACACCACAACTCACTATAAGAAGTCACCAAAGCAAAATATCTCGGAGTAACGATAAACAATCGCCTGACCTGGAAATACCACATTGCAAACATATGCAGGAAGGCAAACTCCACCCTGGGATTCTTGAGAAGAAACAATAAAAGAGAAATGCTATAACGTTTATGTTAGACCAACACTCGAGTAAAGCGGAAAGGTATGGGATCCCGATCACACCTCCGAAATTAGGTAAACAGAATCAATCCAAAAAAAAGCTATAAAATTCGTTCAACAAAATCCTCAAACGAATCAAAGCCATATATATGACACCCCATTTGGAACCATTGAAGGAAAGGAGAGAGAAGAAAAACTAAATGTATTTTACAAAGGTCAGAAAAACAAAGTCAGGTGTCAGTACACCGCCTCCAACAGAGCAAGAGGAAACCTGGCAAATTTATGTTGCCACAATCTAGAGTGGACTACCATCTTCACTCGTTTCTGCCCTCAACTATAAGACCTAGGAACAATTTGGATAACTCCCAGAAAAACAATTGGGAATGCTGCTGCTGAACCTTCCACAAGGAAGTTTCAGCTTGAAAAGGAAGAGGAAGAAGAAGAAGAAGAAGAAGAAGAAGAAGAAGAAGAAGAAGAAGAAGAAGAAGAAGAAGAAGAAGAAGAAGAAGAAGAAGAAGAAGAAGAAGAAGAAGAAACAATTTCAGCAACAGCAAAACTAGAACTGTGTTTGTTTTGGTAATATTCAGCATTTTTTATGTTCATAAAACGGACATGACAAATCTTCTCCTGATAATGAACTTCCTGCGCAATCAAATCACCATTTCAGAACATGGAGAGAATCTGGACATCGTTTATAATTTCTGCAGCCACGCGGATATTTTCGTTCATGTCTTTTCTCATTATTGAATGGAGGGAAGCTTCATCTTATTGTTGCAAAGCGTACAATGTGTCCTATTTCTTGTGATAACGTCATCTGAGGGAAAACGCATATTCTGCCTCCTTGGACAGTGGGATGATGAGAGAATGTCTACATCGAGATAATTTGACAAGTTTTCTTGTGATTTCTCATTTTTCACAGCAAGCCTTCTGATTTTTTTGTGGCCGTATATCAAAGCGACATAATTTGTGCCAGTTGGTATCATTTTGCTTCAGGACCTCGAGTGTATCCTGAGAGTGGTCTTCAACAGACAAATCTAGCTTGTCATTATCATTTTCTAATCCGTTAAAAGTCTTAACACCATAGCTGGTAGAACGCTACGCTACAAAAGTCACGTACCATTGACCACAATATGTGCGCTTTGACAGAGCTGGGCAGTCTAATTTTTATTTTTTTTTATCTCGACAAATGAATCATTTTGACCAATCCACATCAATACTGCATTTTGCCATTATATAATTGTTAGTGGTTAGTACAAGATTTAGTACATTGTCAATGCCATGATTTAATGGGTTAAGTGACTTGATGGTGATGGGGATGAGGCGATGTTCATGACCGTGATGTTAAAGATGATGATACGGACATTTTCAACCTGAAATTTGATTTGTACCATACTATTACGCAAACCACAATAATAACATAACTGTGTTGAATTAGTGTGACACATAAACATTGATGCTTAAACTATATCTAGGTGCTCGGTATGCTGCTAATGATGATGACCTTGATGATGCTGCTGCTGCTGATGATCATCATCATCATCATCATCATCATCATCATCATCATCATCATCATCATCATCATCATCATCATCATCATCATCATCATCATCATCATCATCATCATCATCATCATCATTATTATTATTATTATTATTATGAGGTGGGTAAAAGGCGACAGAGTTCAAGTAGACACCGTTTCGTGACCTCGCCAACCCGAATGCAGACGACACAACTAGCAACCGCAGAATGCGATGCATTGTTTATAGAGCGGAAGTCTATTATTTTCAAATAATTCTAATTCAAAAAGACATTAAGAAAATGGCGGAAAACACAATAATGACAGGAAAAGCATTTTCTGCATGGGCGACACAATAAATCAAAATCTAATTGAGATTTGGTGATTATAGTTGCTGTTTTTGATAGATCAACTCTTCCTGGAGCTGTGGTAGCAAAATGGTGGCGACATTTTGCTCCTTTATATTTTTTAAGGATTTTTTACCGAGCGAAAGTGGCGTTTTGAAGACACGAAGGTTTTACTTTCGTTTTAGAATGGATCAAATGAGGTAAGTGAATCAACAGTTTCCATTTAAGGTTAACTTTATGTTTTGTTTTTAACAAAAGTTAGATGTATTAACTACAATTTGTATGATTTAAAAATTTTAAAAATTATTTCCATCTTTTGTTTATAAGTTATTTCCTGCATATTATGTAATCGCGTTATTTTCGTGTCTCCGATGTGACAAAGGAAACTTAATTCTATATATCAGGCAAGCTTTGAAATTTTTAACTACAAATTTGTTCAAGTGACTAAAATTAGGTCTAGGAAACTTGTAAAATTAACAAAACAAAAAAAATTAACATTGTTAGTTGTTTTTAGAGTGAATAATGGGGTATGGGAGATTTCGTGTCTTCAATTTTCTGCCCGTGCACCAAATTTCAATATCCTATTTTATTATTAATTATGAAAGAAAGTGTTTGAAAATTGATTGGAGACATTAATCTTGCTCTGGTTTTGTGTTTTAAACTTTGATTTTTGGCTTGAAATTTTTGAAAAAGTTTTTTTGAGCAAAATAAAGTTTGTTGTCACCTGCGTGGGCACCATCTGCATGGGCACCAGGATTTCTGAAATATATGGACTTGGACATTGTTGATGAATATACAGTTAATAAATGTAAACTTTGGTAACCTATGCTGAATATTTCAATGTAAGTACAAATCTGAACATTTCTATCTGTTTAAGAACACAAATTGCTAATCAATTGAATTTGTAAACATTTAATATTAAATATATTGATTGCCTCTCTTATCTCAAATTTTTGTGTCACTACAACATTCACTCTGCTTTTAGGGAGGATGCTGCGTTGTGATCTGACCATCTGATCTAAAAGCATTTTATCCAGTATGAAAATTTTGATTAGCTACAATACAAGATACACAGGCTTGAGAGATATTACTCCACAACTGTGAATTTGCTAACCGATATGGATAAAATCCGTATTAGCACCAAAGTACTGAATTACATGTTGAAAGGAAAAAATGCTGTACGACTTGCCAAAATGTTCCAGAAAAAAAATTTGTTATCAGATTTTAGACTTATTTATATATATCTTTTTATTAGATTCATATGCTACATCATTTCATATCCTCACAATTGAACCTCTGTGGTGTAGCAAACAACAGTTATAAGTGTGAGTATTTGTTCTTAAAAACACCTTTCGTATGCGCAATTATAAGCCTTATTTTCTCAAGAGAGTAATCAAATATGTTTAAAGCAGTGGAAATCAAATATGCTTAAAGCAGTGCTTTTGTCATCAACTATGTCTTTATATATTGCTTTTACTTTTATACCAGGTACTGGAGGAGAGGGAGTTTCACCGTGCAGTTCTCCCAAGGAATAGCGGGCCAATTTATTTATGCGCATGTGCAGAGCAGAGTGTGTGATTTGTGAAAGAGGATCCTCCAGACACCTATTCCTGGGTTGTTGTCACCCGTTTTGACAATACAATTGAAAACAAGGACCCATTTTTTTTTTCAAAGTTGAAATGAAAGTTTAAAATACTACAAAAAATATTTTTTCGTTATTTGTCTCATGTAATTATCCCCCTTGTTGTATAATAAAGTTAGTTTCTATACAAAGTACAAAATATATTCTGTTTGTTATTTATTTTTAAAAAGTGGACCTGTGTACGTGTATTTTGAGTCATTTTTCACTTCAGATTGTTAACATTTCTTTTCATTTTGCATTTCCATGTAAATCAGGGTCACCGTTGATTGACCTACTTTTTAAAGTTACATAATCGTCTCCTGCTCATAATTTTTACAAATTCTGAATCATCATATTTCAAGCTTTAAAATGTTATATGACACTTATTTGTAGATAAAAGATGAAAATTGACAAAAATGGGCCTGTCAAAGTAGATTATTTCAGATCTAGTCTGTTTTCCGCCAAATACAAATTATACTCATTGAAAGCTATCGGAATATACAAAAGATATGAGAGGTGGAAAAAATCTTTTTTTTTTTTTCGTATTCGTATTCGACCACCACAACTTTTCTTCGATTTCACAATCTCATGTTCCGCGTTCCGATGCCGGTAAAATTTGAAATAACAAAATTGGTATACTTTTGGATTTAAAAAAATACTTTTGAAAATTATGTTACTCTCTTCTTAAATGAATGAATTTGATAAGTTGTATGTTATGAATAAATGATAAGTTATATTTCCGATTTCGATTTAAGCAACAGTGTACACGTGTACTCGTTACCGATGACGTAGTCTGACCTTTTGACACCAAAGCAAAATGTCGTGAAGGCGGCAAGTTTCATCACCACCGTGAATTTTTACACGATTTAAATTGCTGATATCTCAGCTCTTGGAGTGATGAGAAAGTGGTTCTATATCACAATTTAAACCTTAGAGCACGAACTTTTTTTCATTAAAAAATCATGCTTTCATCACTAATTTGCACAATTCGGGGGTTTTGTGTCCCTAATTCCCCCAGCTATAGAGTCTTTTAATCCTCTCAGCACGGCTCTGTACTCTTTCACAACAAATTCGACATATTTCATTTGTACTGGTGTGATGACCGTCTTCAGTGTCTCTCTCCATGACCTGAACAGAACTTAAATAAGTAAATTTAAGAAATATCTAAAATTTCCGCTTAAATTCAATGAAATCAAATTAAATAAATGTCTCTTATCATCACTATCTAGTTTTATTATTGGGTTTCTGAAGTATCATGAAATATTCTCCTCTTTGTTGGTAACAAAAATTATTGAGATTCCTTTCCACACCCTCCATTCTTAAACCCCTTAATCTACATAATAAAGTATATATCATATGAAAGATAATTTTATCTACTTTTCTCTGATCCCTCACACTAAAAAGTGTTGGTTTGATATTTTGAATTTTTAAACTTATAATTTTAATATTTATTTCATAAAAAACTCTGATTATTCAAAAGAGCAAAACACAAACTTATCATTTAATGATGTAAACAAAAATAATTGCGTCTTGTAGAGGAAAAGCTGGTCTTTGTATCCATATATATTTGAAAATTATGAAAAAGATGCTGCGTCCACAACAGACTGAGAAAATTGAGTATTTTGATGAAATTTCTACTACTCTCTGCCTGAGAGAAATTCAAAGCGATGAGATTTACCTGCAGACATAATTTATTGCCAACGCACCTCGTCTTGACAGCTGTTATCACTGTGGCTGACGGTGGATTGTTTACATTACTTGATGGTAGCCATGAGGGAAGTAACTAAAGTGAAAGTTTGGGCCCTATTTAAACGGCTGTGTAAGAACAAAGGGGAATTGGTTCAAATAGGGAACAGATGTAGATTCCAAGAGCACACCGTCAAAGTACTTAGTTTGAGATCACCTAAAAGTCTCATCCAGACACAAGTACAGGTCCCAACTAAGAGGAATACACTCAAATGTTTACCAACCATATAATATAATATGTAAACTAAAAATAATACAATGCATAACAGAAAGATGATTTACAAGGAAAAAAATATCTCCCAAAACTATAACTATACATTCGACTGTTTCCCTCCCAGCCAAGGAACTCCGGCAAGGATCAGGACAAAACTAAGTAATCTCATTCCAAGACAATTACTGGAAACAATTGGAAAACGGGTATGGGGGGATAGAAGACACAGCATGTACCTCCCTGCCCACTATGGGAGGTCAGGATCCCCACCCAGCATCACTAGATCACAGAGTGAGAACCATTCAAGCATATATTATCTGTCATCTGCATTTTTTGAGGCTGCAAATGGCAAATCGTGGCAAATTTTGGAAAAATTGGCAAATCGCGTGGCAAATTTTGGGAAAAAAAAAGAAGCGAAAACAAAATAACGAAAAAATAAAGGTGCGAAACTTGAGAAATGTTACAGCTTTGCCTGGGCCCAAACCAAGGGAAGCTACTCTCTACGGATAATGATCCTTTAAAATCTTTGTAACAACGGTATTCGCTTAACATTGTGTAAATTAATAAATGTAGCCTCCTTAAATGTAATAAATTGTCTTTTATATATATTTTTTTCTGTATCGCGTGTTAATTTTTACTGAAACACCTAGTTCTCCTTGGCAAATTTTGGGGGGGGGGGGGGGTTTTTTTTGGCAAATTTTGGCAAATTTTAGGTCCCAATTTGGCAAAAAAATGCAGATGACAGAATATATGTATCAATCACAAATTCTGTAGTTCACTACAAGACACAAGAGTGAAAAGAGGAGCAGACATCGTTTCAGATAAGCATTTGGATTATGGCATCACTCTGTCTCCGTTTTAAATAATCCTGAGATAAAAAGAACCAAAGGACACCAGAGTGAAGTCGTACAGCACCCCATGTCGTACGCTCCGTACACTTTTACACAAATATTTGTAATCATGTCATAGATTCCTGAAATCGTCAACTCAATATTTCTAAGTAAGCATTAATCCTTTTCCATTCTTTGTAACACTTAAATTAATGAGTCAGAGGAGATCAGTTTTTTAAATTTGATTATTATCAAATCAATACCCTGATCGTGAAGGAAAGCTCATTTGTCATCCATCTTAGCTCAAACTAAGAAAAGTTGTCTCCTTGCTAAGGCTATTTTGCTATGTTATTTTATATAAATATATATAAAGTGGACGCATTTAATAATAATAATAATAATAATAATAATAATAATAATAATAATAATAATAGATCTATATTGTCCATAAATATGGCAATTTGTCATTTAGTTACACTTGTCATAACGTTATATGATAACTATAACATTGAACAGACACCTCACTCCTACCCATTCTCTCTCTCTCTCTCTCTCTCCCTCTCTCTCTTCCTCTCTTTCTTTAACGCATGCGACATACACAACATTAACATATTCATTTCATTTTCAATTCGTTACATTCTTGGCAATTCAACACCAAATATTATCATCATTATCAATTGGTCACTTCATCTAGCCTAACATTAAACAAATTAATCAGTCAATCAGTCAACGCATGAATCCTTGGTTTTGCTGTACCATATGAAATATTCAACATTTTTATTGCTGATAGAATGAACGTTGATTTATACTTGTTAGTTCCACATTTAATCTGACAAAAACTTCTCCCAGATGGCAAAAGACCAAATTCATGGTATAAAATATGTTTTTTTATTGTTGGTAATTGAGAATGCTTTCCTTTCTATTGCTTTTCCATGAATTCTTTCTACTTCATCAACAGGATGGTTTATTATTTTTGATGCCTCTTTGTAATTCTAAATCATCATACAACGCTTTATATAATATTAAGCGAAGGATAGGTCTTCAATCAACAAATCGCAAAATGAGATGAAATAAGTGGTGCACTTTTGTGTCGGAAGTAAACAAGGCCGCCGCCATTTCGATTTCCTTGAGACAAAAACATTGATACGAACGATTTTTCCGAGGATTTGAAGCAGAACTCTAAACTTTAAAGTTTGAAGTACATACCATTCATTAATACGAACAATCATATAACGTTTAATACGTAAATGAGTGAAATGTTGTCATGAAACAAATAAATATCAAAAGAATTCATCACATAGGTGTAACTGTGCGTCGCTATTCAGCGCCGCCATTTTGAAAAAAAAAAAAAAAAAAAAAAAATGATTGATGGATAATGATTGCGATAATGTCTATGTTCAGATTTTTACATTTCAAAGGCTTTGTTATTGTGAATGAACCCATTTTCGTGAGTGGAACCCCATATTGTACACTGCTTGTGGATTGGTGAACAATTTCTACTTATTGTGTGTATTTTTCATTTTACAATTATCTATTTCAAGTCATGTAACTATTTGTTACAATTAGGCAAAACGTATTGAATGTCATTACTTCATTAATGTTTTAAAATTCTTATTTCCAGATATTATGACCAAAATATCATCGCCACCAAGAGGGGAAGACAATTTAAACCCCTGGCAATTTTCATTTTATAAACGATAAGCAAATTATAATTTAAGCTGTGGTCACTCTTTGTCTCTTTTGGAGATGAAAGGGGAAACCAGAAACATTAATTCCATTCTGTATAAACTCAATATAGAGTATGAGGTCATTAGATTGAAAAATTGGGGGGGGGGGGGGGGGGGGGGGGGGGGGGGGGGAAACAATGATGAAGGATGAAGGAATATATCTCATTTAGATGAAGGGGTTACCTGAAACGTTCATAACATTCGTTTCTATAAAAAGTTGTATTTACCGTCACATGAATCATTATATTGCATAATATACTGTATAGGGTCTTGATAGCTCCGAAAAATGATAAAAGTGATGAAGGGCAATTTATAGTGATGGATAAGGAAAATACCCGAAATGTCCATAACATTTGTTTCTTGAGTAGTGTCATGTCCGTCATCACTGTATTGCTCAATATCATAAATGGGGTCTTTATACCTCGGAAATGGGAAAAAAAGCGATGGAGGGTAATTTATCATGGTAGATGACGGACCTACCCAAAACGTTCATGCATAACAGTTGTCTCTCTAAAAAGTCATCCTACATTAACCATATTGCTCACTATTAATAGACATCATTTTTGTGGCAGAAAAAAAAATCCTATTTACTTTGCATCACGCATCGAGAAAATGACTATTTTAAAAGTGGGTCATTCAACCATTAAAACATACAGAGCTACATTTGATATCGTCTTAAGGGGGGGAGCGACACTAAAGGGTCATTTTTTTAATTTGATAAAATATCCTAAACTTCTATGCACAGTCATAATGTATATGTTTGGGAAGGATGATTGCATATAATTTTTTTCGAAAAAAGTTGCCTGTTGCTATGGAAACGACGCCATATTGGAAAATAAACAACACATCTTAAAAAGTCAAAGGCTTTTTTGTTTATCAACCCATTGCCATAATATTTTGGCCAGAGGTAGAAAAAAGGAAAATAAAGAGGCTCTAGAAGCCCGATTCATATTTTTTAAATTAGAAACTTTAAAAATTAAGTTCAAGGTTATTACTCGATTATTCCCCTTGAAAAATGTTACATAGTTTTAAATTACTCATAAATTCATTTTTTTTTTCAAAAATCCGGCTCCTAGAAGACCTGCGTAATTGTATGACACTCATTTGTAGAAAGTTTGAAGAAGATTGGTTAAAAACTGAGGGAGGAGAAAGGTTTTTAGTGACGAAAATTGCAGTTTTGAGAAAAACGCATTTAAAAGTCAAAGTAAACGAGTTTAGGGAAAAACTCTCCTCTCGCTCTTTGATTGGATTGTGACCACATGACATAATTAAGAACAAAGTGATTGGTTGTTGATGATAGAGGAGAGTTTTTACTTTTCATTGATACGTTTTTTCCTTTACTTAGTTATAAAGATTATTTGATATTTTTTCACGAAATCAGTCCACTGAAACTAAAAATGGGCAGGATTTAAGCATACTATGGGTCACAAAATACATTATTTTGAGTAGAAAAAACTGAAGATGAAGTTCTCATGCAATTTTTTATGCAGACAATTGGTCACATGACAACATCCCACCAAAATCTAATTTTAGCAATCTGGGAAAAAATTCATCATTTTTAGTGTCGCTCCCCCCCACCTTAGAGGAAGATTTCAGCTCTATTCCTATACCACTTCAACAATAAAAAAAATAGGATTAAAGGTAGAAAAATGCTGTTTTAAAACTTTACAGCAGTGAAAAAACAGGACATATTATTGATATAAAATTTGAACTGAAATCTGTCTAAACGACAAGCATTTTATCTCTATTTGTACAAAATGATGATGTGGCAGTGGTTGCAGTAGTAGTGGTAGGGATGATGGTTGTAATACTAGTGGCAGTGATGATGATGTGGTGGTTGGAAGGGGGGGGGGGGGGGGGTATCCTTGGAAGAAATTGACCTCACCGGAATTTGACAGAAGTTGCCGGGAGCCCGGAATTTTTTGCTCCAGACCAGAGTTTTGGCAACACTGAATTGTGCAATATTCTTAACATGTAATCAATTGTCAATGATTAACAAACCTGCTTATTTCACAAGCAACTCTTCCCTTAACTTCAATGACATCAGAAGCTGTTGCATAACCCATTCTGCGTAAAACTCTCTTGCGACATTTCAATTCATCCATTTGAAGTAAGGATTTTTTCTTCTTCAGCTCTGCTTTCAAGGCCTTGATGTCATTTGCAATCTAAGGATTCAAATAAATTATTTTTACATTGCTACCTCTACTTTGTTCAAGTTAAAGGCTTACAAGAAAGAAAAAAATCAGTTCCAGGATTATTTTTTCGGTGACAATGGAAGATTAGAAGATTCAGAACATATAACATACACCCTGAAGTATTTTAAAAAAGCAAAACAAAACAAATATGAAGGACACCTCGCTGAGATGTTTGTTTTTTCGTTAAGGGTTATATGGCGCTTGCAAAACAGAGGTCATATCAGCACCAGTATAAAGGAAGAAAATGGGATAGTAAAAAGTTGTAGAATTACAATTAAAGCACACAAGAAAAAGTAAGACAAAGGGGAATGAGTTAAATAGGGAACAGAAAAAGATTCCAAGAGCACACTATCAGTTTACTTCGTTTAAGATCACCTAAATGTCTCATCCTGAAACAAGCACAGGTCCCCACTAAGAGGAACACACTCAAATGTTTACAAATATGTTAAACGAAAATAATACAATACATAACAGAGAGATGATTTACAGAACAAAAAATATCATATATAACTTTGACAGTTTTCCCTCCCAGCCAGGGACAGGGCTAAACCAAGTAATCTCATACAAAGACAGAAAGCATGAGAGAAAACAGATATAGGGGGATAGAAAACACAGTAAGTGCCTCCTTGCCTACGATGGGAGAACCTCACTGAGAGAAAATCTATTACTATCAATGTTTCTGATGACAGGCAATATTCAAATTAATATCACTGGGATAATATTGGAGAATCTTTTTTAAAAAATGCAATCCATGTCCTACCTTGGCTTTCTGTTCATATTGTCCATATAATTCTGATAGCTTGCCGTCTTTGTGCAAAGGGTGGGAATATAAACGCTGCTCAAATGCCTCAATTTTCTGATGACAAAAATTAAGAAATACTTCAAAATAAAATTATTTTTTTAAAACGGTCACCCCTGGATGTATGATGTATTGTCTATGGACTATGGTGAGAATTCACATGGATCAATTTGCCTGAAAGACAGACTGTTGAAACCGGTTTGCCTAAAAAACATGCAAATCTAATTTTTTAATGGGTACAATACAAAGTTGTTTTTATAAAAGCTAACAACAAACCCAAATCAATATAAATGTTCTTCATCATTCAAACACTCATTCACAGAAATCTCTTGTGAGACATGTCACATTTGATGTAGCAATGACTATGAAAATTTTTGTTTTCTATTTTTGTAGGAAATACTACTCTTAAATCAAAGCCCTATCTCCACTGAGTAAAAATCTTTTTGAATTTTGAAAATCCATTAATATATAACAAAGTTATGCAGTTTCAAAGATGTCATTTATTTGGATGACTCACAAAGAGAAAAAAATACGGAAAATATGGGACGCTTTTTCTGCATTTTATTCTGGTTTGTGCCTGTATCTCGCTTAATACGTGGAATTAGATATTAAAACTTGGCAATTTTATGGCAAAATTATCAGAAAATATGATGAAGAGATCAGAAGAGTTCTAACTTGTATAGTTTTAGAGCTGTATGGCTAGGGTCAACTATAAATTTGTTTTAAAATATACATAATATTGATCATTTGGAACTTTTCCGAAGTGTAATCTTGTGTGTACAACCCATACAAATGACACGAAAAATGCCTGTTGAATTATTCTCAATCAGTCCCGTGAGACAATGGCTTATGTTAGTTCTAGTGAGAGAGAGAGAGAGAGAGAGAGAGAGAGAGAGAGAGAGAGAGAGAGAGAGAGAGAGAGAGAGAGAGAGAGAGAGAGAGAGAGAGAGAGAGAGAGAGAGAGAGAATGTGTTAATCTACTATCCCTATGACATAACAACGAAACAATACCTTAATTGTAAAAAAGCGCGCGAGGATTTGTGTCATCCGTCGTCGCGAACAAGGTTGCCAGATGGCCACGTGTGAGGCCAAATATATAATTTTGTTTCTTTTTTCTACATTTTATTCATCTATGTTTGTCTCAGTGACATTTATCCTAGTCTATTCAATTTTCTGTTTGTTAAAATTTAAAATTTAGTTCATTTTAAGTGGGCCAGTCTTAATATTGAAAGCCATATGATTTTTTATTTAGCCACTTTTGAAGTCGAATTTGGTCAGGTTAAAATCTGGCCATCTGGCAGCCTTGCCTCGCTCACGTCATTTTCATGTCGCGCGATGGTGGAGTAAAATGGCCGTCTCCATATTTTCACTCATTGAAATGCAAATTGAGTTGATGTTTTGTGAGAATACGGGAAAAGTACTTATCATAATCGAATGAAATTTGAAATATAAATAGAAGAAATGTGCATATAACTTTATGAGCGACAAAATCTCTCCTCTTTGTAGTTTTAGAAATATTGTACTCCAAAGAGTAAAAATCTATTTTTAACGGTCTTCTGGTAATCGTACGAGTTTTGTCGCTTGACATAATCTAAAATTACCTCTTTTCTAACTGTGTGCCAACTTTCAGTCATATTCAATTATAAACAGTGTCGTAATTAATTTTTAAAAATAGCATGTACGAATCGGCTTCGTCCCATATTTTGTCGCGAATTTGGGCACTTTGTGAGCGAAAAAGAGGCCCAAAGATTTGTGCGGGACAGTTATCGCTAATTTGATGTTTCTCGAGAAAAATAATTTATTAGACCTTTGCAAAGATCATGTGTTTTTTATTGCGTTGAATAACCGAAATTTTATGGGTAACCATTTTTTTAAAACGTCGGCGTGTCTAGGACATTAGCAGACCTGCCAACCTTCCCAGAATGAAAAGTGTATTCTATGATCCTAAAAGTGTATTTTGTCTGCATGTGTGGAAAATAAAAGTGCACAAAATACAAAAATTTATATAAAAGCTATCATCAAACCTAAATAAAAAATAAACTCCGATCTTCATCATTCAAAAATTCGTTTGCAGCAATCACTAGTAATTACAAAATTATCGATTTATCGAGAAACTAAAACTTATTGACCATTTAAAATCAGTATAAGGCTCAGAAATTGCAATATCTAAGGATATTGCTTTCAAAACACTCAAAGAAATGACCAAAAGACCCCAAATATTTTGGTAGTATTGATGCTAGTGCCTGGAGAAGAGAAGGTGGTGGTTGTAGCAATGGTGCTCTAGTGGTGGTGGTGATGGAAGAAGTGATGTGGTGGTGGTGGTTGTGGCAGTGACAATGCTGTGATGGTGGTTGTAACTGTGGTGATGCCATGGTGGTGATGGTATGAGATGATGATGCTGATGTCCCAAATGAAGTTGTGATGGTGATATACATCTGCCAGCCCAGTAAATCAGTTGAAAGTTTTGAGATAAAATATTTGTGAGAGTGGTCTTCAATCTAATAGTGGAAATGACAATTTGCAGCAGTGACAAGATAATTTCCATTATGTTATAAAATGATTCATGTCTCTCTCTCTCCCTTTTTTATAGCATTAACTACTCCTCCTCCTACTACAACTACAACAATTCCTACAACCACTACTAGACTAGTACTATTACTACTACCACTACTACTTCTACTCCTATCACTATTACTACTACGATATACTAATACTATTACTGTTGGTCAAATGATGGGAAATTCACACATATCACAGAAAAGTTAAATACTTGTAGAGGATTCATTTTGAACCATTTTGTTCCTAAAGCTGCCCAGTTGGTAATGAAAAAAAAATAATAAATCACTCATACAAAATAATCAATCTTAAAAAAAGATAATTAAATTTTTAAAAACAAAATAGAGTAATTTTAGCAGTTATAAAGGGAAATAATCCATTTATGTTTAAGCTTATCAGCAATACAGTTTTTAATTGAAAGCTTCATTGCCAAAGATGTTAGTTAAATTTAATTTTCACTTAAAATTTTCTATTTAACAAGTATAAAATAAGCTTAAATGCATAATTCTATGCAAATCCTTAAAAGTTATGAGAAAAATATTGGTGATAACCGGCAACATATAACTAACTGACATGATAACAATAGTACTAACTGTGATGTATCATTCAGAAACACGGTCAACATTTGATGTATGACATGTCATTTTCAACATCATTCATGCTTGAGAAGAAAAAAAATCAAAATATTACAACAACAAAAATCGTAGTAAATCCTTTGGAATCGTATCCACATATACCGGTTGGCAGGTCTACACTAGTTGAATCGTGTTATAAATAACATCAAGAGATGAGAATTAAAGCTCTTTCTAATGATATCAATAATGACTTGATTTGTTTACATTTAGACCCTCAAAAATCGAATTATTTTATTTATGAAAAAAATGCCTGGATGCCTGGAAATTCACGAATTTCAATTTTTAAAAGCTAAATATAGAATAAGGAATTATTTTTTTCTATAATATCCAAATCTCGTTGATTTCCGAAATTTGTGTAACACATGCGAGTTCCCAATATCCACACTACACCAAAAATTCAATTTTCACTTTCGATTCTGACGTCGTGACATCGTTTTCTCATTGTCCCAGTTAAGTGAAGTATCTGTGTTATTCGATTATTCGTAAAATGGATATGATTTCAATGGATTGTTTAAAAGAATCTCAAGGTATGTGTTTTAATTCAAATTTTATTAAATCTATTTTACATCTAATTCTTTTTTTTTTTTTTAATGATGATTTTTCTATCACTTGCAGACTAGGACAAGTGAAATTTTCATGACCTCATTTTGAAACCCCATGTTGGATGTCAGATCGGGTGTCAATTAATTTTTAATTCATGAAATCCCTAACTATTTTTTTTTTCGTGATATCAAATAATTTATCAAATAACTTAATTCAACATGTTTAGGACATTTGCTGACATCATGTTTAAATCTTTCTTCAAATACAGGCTAGCAACAGGAGCATAAAAAATCCAAGATGGCAGCTCCTTTGCCCTCAGCCAATGTGCATTTGTTTATCAATGGACGGGAAATAGGCACACTCCTGAATTTATTTGTTGCTTCAATTAAATGACTTTTTTTTTTTACTCCACATCAATTATGAAGATAGGTAGCATCAATTTTTGGCTTTCATGGTCTTAATCATTTTCATGACAATATATTTCGAAAATTAAACGAACTCACCTGTGATGTTTAATTGAAACTCTGACGAGTCCAATTCGGAATGGGGAACAAATGAAGAATCACGCCGTGACTGTCAGGCTTTAACGAGTCAGAACAGACATACGGAACAAATGGAACGGGATGGGACACATACATACAAGTATAATCTATAACACTATTATATCATAGTCTAATGAGTTTAAATGATGTTTACCAATGGGTGGGCATTTGTTCCCCATTCGGAATTGGACTCGTCAGAGTTTCAATTAAACATCACAGGTGAGTTCGTTTAATTTTCGAACTCTACCTCGTACCCCAATTCCGAATTGGGTTACAAATGAAGCTTTAAAGCGTTTGTCTGTTATGACGTAAATTACGAAATCCACGTAGCACTACTCATTTGTTGTTCATCCAGTACTGCCCTATTGAAATCCTTTTTCGTTCTCTCCACTAGCTTATGATAAAATTTTTTAAACGTGGTCTCTGACCTCCATCTTCCCGCTTTCAGTATTATACAAAGTGGAACTCCTTTTGTGGCCGCTTTGCTAGTAGATGCTGCCCGGGTGGAATGGGGCTTAAAAATACTGATATCAATGCCCGCTAACTCCATTGTCTTTTTGTCCCTCTCCTCGTGGTATCTATAGAGATTTCTTTAAGAATTTAAGTAGTGTTGATGCCAACGGCGGAAAAGATTTTTACTGATTTTATTACAAAATACCAGCCATTTCCTGATGTATGTAGTATATTGTTTTCTGGTATTTCGTCGCCATGAATTGATAATGATTTCACTAATTTCTTCTGAAGTGTTTGCACTTTCGAGAATTTCCCGGACAAGCGGCAGGCTATCATTCTGCTGTTGTGTAATATGGGGCGAACCTTCTGTTTTGTTACTGGATGATGAAGAAGGTTGGCTTTCTTTGGTAATAGGGGTGGAACATGTCAATAAGTTTATGAGTTTTGGAAACCATGGTTGTGATTTCCAAAACGGAACAATCATGACACAATCCACTTTTTCGGTTTCTATTCTTTGTAGGATTCTGATAATTAGATTAAAAGGAGGGAAAATATAAGCATATAAATGAGACCAAGAAAATGAAAAAGCATTTATTCTCCATGCGTCTGCATCTTTTTTCTCTGAGACATACTGTTCTACTTTATGATTTATTCTTCTAGCAAATACGTCAACTTGGAAGGGTCCATATTCTGTGTTAATGTCGTCAAAGACAGATTTCTCTAGAGACCACTCTGTTTCAAGCCCTTTTTCTCTACTAGCTTTGTCCGCTTTAGTATTCTCTTTTACTGGTATGTGTACCGCTGTGACTGTCATATTTCTCTCTATACACCATAACCATAGTTCTCTGGTTATATTATTGCATTCTTCTTTCATGCTGCCTTTTTTGTTAATACATGATACAGCTGTCGTATTGTCGCAAAATAAAGTAATCTTAGAGTGGCCTTTATAATCAGAAGAAAATGCTTTCAAAGTGAGAAGAGCCGCTTTCAATTCAAGACAATTGATATGCCATCTTCTTTCTTCTTCTGACCATAAACCTCCAGTTCTAACTCCTGCAAATTCTCCACCCCATCCAGTATTACTGGCATCTGATGTTCTAAACTTGCGCTATTGTCTTCTTTTCCTTTCATAATTTGTCATTGTTGTCCTAAAGTGAAATTTGGTTCTGTGAGAAGTGTTTCCTTCCTCCCAGTCCTCCTCTTGTTATCGGTCGCCATCCTCTCCCCCCTCTGCTTTTGTGGGTTCGGGATGGTGAGGGGTAAGGCATCCTCCTTTAACCATTTTTTGATTTTCCATCACAGTGAAACGTTCCAGGTTTTGTCACGGCTTTCGAAAGCTTGTGGGTATCATTAATATGGTTAAACTTTTGCTATTGAATGTTATTGATGGTCGTGTCCTTAGATTTTGCATAAGTAGGCAGTATACGCCATACTTGAGGGTTAATTCGAGGGACTCTGAGATTGGGGGTGTTTTTAGGGCAAAGGTGTTTATCCAACACTTTCTTGTTTTGTTTTTTTTCCCCTGTTGACATTAGCGCACACTCCATTATTGACTATCTTTGCCACCGATTCGTGAATGTCTTCACCAAACGATTCTGATACATTAAAAAACTGTTCCAGTTCTTTTATTTCATTATCAATTTCATCTTCGTCCTCACTTTCTTTCACCTCTTTTTCTTTCGCATCTTCGTATGTCATATCATTTTCGAGCATCTCTAGCTCGTCGAGGTCACTGGTTGCGGTCATTGTGTGCGTGCCTTCTCCCCCCTTTTCGCTCTCATTCGGCTTTCGTTTCTTTAACGACGGCTCGCTGGAGTCGTGATTAGTCATTAATAGATGCGTTAGTGACTTGAAACTTCTACAATTAACTGTCCCAATTCCGAATTTGAGGCGTGGGGACTGCTATGGGCGTGGGTATTAGAGTGGGTTTCCTTGCTCACTAAATGTGATGGCCCCTGATTAACTGCCTCATTTCCAATTGTTTTTGTTTTAGATTCTAATTTCCTTTTATGATATGTTCTACTGTCTTTTTTACATTCTCCATTTTTACCCCTCTTTTCTCTCCCCGCGGGAGAAGAAATTGGGTTTTTTGTATGTTAACACTCCCTCGGGAGATGTTATGGGAACTGTTTTAGTTTTCTCCCCCGCGGGGGTAGAAAGTTCCTTATTCAACTCTTCCACTTTATCTGGTTCCATTGTTTATTCGAAGTAATTTAAAGCATTTTCTCAAAAGTTTAATTCATTAAGCACCACTTTCACAGTGTTAATAATATACTTTTGTATGAATTAACACTCCCTCGGGAGATGTTATGGGAACTGTTTAGTTTTCTCCCCCGCGGGGGTAGAAAGTTCCCTATTCAAATCTTCAACTTTATCTGGCTCCATTGTTTATTAGAAGTAATTTTAACATTTTCCCTCAAAAGTTTAAATCATTAAGCACCACTTTCACAGTGTTAATAATATGCTCCAATGGGAATTGGTATGTCACAGGTCTAATAACAGATTAAAAATCCAATAAGGATAAGGAAAAATTAACACAATGGTTTGCATTAAATAGACAAAACAAGACTCGTCCAGCCTTTTTGACAGTCGAACGTGAACTGACAGTCACAGCGTGATTCTTCATTTGTAACCCAATTCGGAATTGGGGTACGAGGTAGAGTATCAGTCAGTGAGGTCTCTGCTATGGTTGTGAACTGACCTT
Organism: Berghia stephanieae; assembly: GCF_034508935.2. Lineage (NCBI taxonomy): Eukaryota > Metazoa > Mollusca > Gastropoda > Nudibranchia > Aeolidiidae > Berghia > Berghia stephanieae. The sequence goes on along the minus strand of NC_088360.1, from coordinate 63,589,172 downwards.
TGCCCAAATGAGTAGATTCTTTCTTTCTCCTCTCTCTCACACACACACACTCATTCTCTCCAACTCCTACCTCCCTTAACCTTTTATTAGAGCCAAGGTCCTGATGACATACTGAATTCTGTAAATGAGCCAAGGTCAAAAGGTGCCCGCCTGATACCAGTGTTAAGAAAATTTGATTTTTACTTAATTATGGGCTGTATTCATTGGGTTAATGCTTGTAATCAATTGATAATATGAAGAAGAGATAAAATGAGATAACTCAACATACTCTGTTCAACAGAATATGAAATAAACAACTTGAAAGTCAAATTTGAATGCTGTTTGTCATATGCTTAGAAAGAGGTCAACGCATCACCTTTTTAGAAATCATGTAGAAATTAAATGTGATGTTTTAGCTCACGTGATTGAAATTTGACTAATAGAATAAAGTCAAAATTTACTTTTAAACGCAATTGCAGTATATTACATATCTGATTAAGTTTCATATGGACTTCTTAAAAATTTGGTGTTGCTTGTGACCTTTGGTGTCATCAAACACAGCACAATACTAAGACTCGACACGAAACTTTAAAGCTCATGTTTAATGTTTATAAATTGTTTTATGAGAAAAAAGCATAGATTTACTATCTGAACTCAAATCTTGGAGTAAATGTATACCGTTTTACCGATATTGAGGTTTATTGGTTTTGGTGTCATTTGTCACAAGCAACACGGCATGCGTGAACACGTGGAAGTTTGTTTCGTTATATGGCGATTCGCAATTTTGATCAACCCTTCTTACCAGTCTTTGAAGTGCAGCACTTTCATTTGCCTTTCCAGCGTGGCTCCAGGCAGAAAAGGTAAGTTGAACTTTGGTGTCATCGCTATTTTACATTGTCACAAGCAACACTTGATATTGGATATTACAAAGTGCCACCAAAAGAGTATGTTTTCAGCTGTTATTCTATTTACAAATATGATATTATGACATCTCACATAAGACTGTGATTTTGACACAATTAATTATTTCCTTGTAATTCTAACTTTTTATGTTTCAGGGTTGTATCAATCAAGAAAAAGACAAAACTCAAGCTTTTGACGAATCCAGATAAAAGAAGGGTTGTCAAGAAATTTGATTTGATATACTATTAACACACTAAATTACTACAAACTAGCAGATTTGAGCAGTAGGGCGGATGTTACCGTATGGTTACATGAATTCATTACCATGGCTGATATTTATCTAGTGTTTGTGTGACTTCTGGTACTCTTTGTGACCATTGGTGTCATTGGTTAAAATGTCACAGGTGACACTTAAGTTTGAAGTTTCTAATGTATTTCTGTTTTCATGTTCTTCAAAGCTTGAAATGTCATTGATTACATTTTAACAGGCTATATTACATGTGCTCAGTTACTATTCTTGATTTATTGAGGCAAAATTGCGTTCTAGTGCCGATTTTGACCAAAGTAATAGCAACAATGGTATTACTAATTTCTAAGTATATTTCCAATTTGAAAGTATTTAGTTTCTTAAAATATTATTGAATTTCATTTTAGAGTAGCTTATTGTGCTATTTTGACTGAAAATAATGATATATTATGGACGAAATTGTGATTTGGTGTTGCTTGTGACATAAGTAATGGTGTCACCGGTCTCATGTCACAAGTCACATTCAGATGCTCTAATTTCCATGTAAATTTCTATTTTTGAAGTCTTTGGTCTCTGAATATTATTAAATTCAATATTTAACTGTGGTTATTACACTGGTTTGACTGAAATTAATGATATATTGTCGAAATTGCAATTTGGTATTGCTTGTGACATAAGTAATGGTGTCATCGGTCTAATGTCACAAGTGACACAATGCCGCTAAATAAGATATGCTTTGGTCACATTATTTCCCAACATTTTATTCCAAAAGTTTCTGAACATTGCTGGTAATAAACATATGCAATATTGTTGTTGTTGTTAATGTACATACATTTTTATGAAATAATATACTTGCATTCTATGTATGCTTGTGACCGATGACACCAAAAAGTAACATTTTCTCTAATAGTTGGTAATACTATTGTACTATGATTGTTGTTGATTGTCTTTTTGTCTATAACTTACTAAATAAAGTTTGATACTCAACAAAAATCATTTGTTTATTGAGTTTGTTGTCTCATTTTGGTGTCACCAGTCACAGGTGACACCAGCAACCTATAGGTATTGTTGACGATATTATGCTGCGTTAGACCTTAAAGTTATCTAAAGGGCCTTTGATTCATGAAGTACAGGGTTTTTGCTACACATATAGAAACATGAATGGACTATTATGTCACTTTTATTTTGAGAAAAAAAATTGGCACCTTTTGACCTTGGCTCATTAATATCTATTGTTCTCTTTTGATTCATGCTTCCTTACAAAGGAGCATACTATTTCCCGCCCATCAATGTTTTTGTTTATTCATCTGAACAACGCCACTACCACATCTAATTCGCCTGTAGTGTTTCATACATCCTGTTTTGTTGATAAAGGGGACACCCGAAATGTCCATTTCAGACCCGCCAACCTTCCCAGAATGAAAAGTGTATTCTATGGCCCTAAACAGTAAAATTTTTTAGATACAAAGTGTATTTTGTCAGAACATATAGAACAACGTGCGCACTATACAAACATTTATATAAAAGCTAACAGCAAACTCAAATTAAAATATAATCTGATCTTCATCATTCAAACACACATTTGCAGTAATAGTAATTACAAATTATTTGCTTTGTCGAGAAACTAAACTAAATGAGCATTTTAAATTAGTATAAAGGTCAGAAATTGCAATAAGGATATTGCTTTCGAAACACTCAAATGACCAAAAGACCCCAAGCATATTAGTAGCATTAATGCTAATGTCAGTGGAAGAGGTGGTGGTTGTTGCGATGGTGCTCTAATGGTGGTGGTGATAATGAAGCTCTGGTGGTGGCGGTGGTGGTAGAAGTGATGTTATGGCAATGACAATGCTGTGATGTTGGTTGTAGCAGTGGAGATGCCATGGTGGTGGTGGTAAAAGAAGTTGATGGTGCTGGTGTACCAAACGAAGTTGTGATGGTGAAATACAACTGTCACTCCAATGAATCAGTTGTGAGGAAGTTTGAGATTTAAAAAATAGGAGAGAGTGGGTTTAATTCAATAAATGACATTTTACAAAAGGGACAAGATATTTTCTATATATGTTATTTAATGATCTCTTTTTTTCTTTTTTGAGTGTTCACTCCTCCTCCTCTTCCTACTACAACAACTACTACTACTACCACATCTACTACTACCACCTCTAGTACTATTACTACTACAAATACAACTCCCAACTTCTACTACTACTACTAATCCAATTATTTCCCACATATGTAATATGTATAGACAAGTTAAATACTTCTAAAATGGTTCTAGTGATTTCATATTGAACCAAGCAGTGTTCATAAAGCTGCTCACTTTTCAATAAAAAAAGCAAAACAAACCAGACTCATACAATAAAAAAAAAAAAAGAAGATCATTATAAATTTTAAAAATCAAAATAGAGTAATTTTAGTTATTGTAAAGTAAGGGAAATAATCCATTTATGTTTAACTTTATTAGCAACAAAGTTTTTAAATGAAGGCTTCACTGTCAAAGATGTTAGTTTAATCTAATTTTCATTTCACATTCTCTAATTAACAAGTAGTTAAAGTTTAAATGCCATTTAAAGTATTAAATAAACTTGCATAATTCTATGCAAATCCTCAAAAAGGTATGAGAAAAATAGAAGTGAAAATCGGCATCATATAACTGACTGAAATGATAATTATAGTATAAATTATGATGCATCAATCAGAAACACTGTCAGCCGGGATGTCAGCCGGGATCAGTCCACGCTGACTCGGGAGAAATAATAATAATATTTTTAAAAACTTACAACAATCTGTACTCCTTAGCACACAGTCCCTAACCCCCCCCCTCCCCTCCTCCTTCCAACCCTGACTCTCGTTCAAATAACATAACCTTAACCAAACCCATAGTGTAATACATTAACCAATGCTGCATAGGGAAAGATCACGTGCAGATAGATAAATCAGCGACCCATGCTTGGCTAGAGAGTGGGATGTGGGTGGCCACCCTTGGACTCCTTAAGGAGCAAGGGATTAGGTTACTAACAATTAATCAACGTTCCTTTATCACTCATAAATTTGTCCCCATAATGTAACAATAACCCAGGAAATACAATCGAAATAAATAATCCTGTAAGCCAACTGGCCCTCGTACCCAGCAATCCGCCAATGGAAACAAACTCAACACCACCCCCCCTTCCCCCCCCCCCACACCTTAAACCTAACCTTCCCCTAATATATTATTTCCCACCCATAACATACTCTAAAAACTGTATTTCCAAAACTTTAGGTCATTTGAATAATCCGACAATCTGATAGGCCCCTGACATCCCCACCAATCAGAAACCGACTAAACCAATTTGCCCCCATAATGTAACAATAACCCAGGAAATACAATCGAAATAAATAATCCTGTAAGCCAACTGGCCCTCGTACCCAGCAATCCGCCAATGGAAACAAACTCAACACACCACCCCCCCCCCCCCCCCCCACACCTTAAACCTAACCTTCCCCTAATATATTATTTCCCACCCATAACATACTCTAAAAACTGTATTTCCAAAACTTTAGGTCATTTGAATAATCCGACAATCTGATAGGCCCCTGACATCCCCACCAATCAGAAACCGACTAAACCCCCCCTTCTATTATGCTATTCCACAGAAATTAAACTTGTAAACTGATGGCCCGGGTTCCCAGCAACCCACCAATCAGAACAACACAACAACCTCCCCCCCCCCCCCTAATCTAACCGTACCATATCTCTTATATCCTATGTTATTATATATCTGTCAAAAAGAATAACATCACTACAAACTACCAGCCCAATATATCCCCTAATATTCGCCCAAGTAACCCCTAACCCTCCCACGAAATCCACAACCACCATAATATTTCTATCTATCCAACTATTTCAATCATTAAAAGTTTATTTTGAAAAAAAAAGCCAAAAAAAATCCCCCCCAAAAAAACAATAAATGGATAAACAACAAGATTAAAAGAATGTTGTGGCGACATAGAATGACACAAGTCACCCGACCGCCCCAACAACATCTAACATATTGGAATTAAATCTAACTAATGCAATTGATATTAATTAAAAGGGTCATAAGATAAGCTGGCCTGGGTTTACAAAAAAACAACAAAAAAAAACCCAAAGACCCCCCAAAAAAACAAATAAACAAAAAAAAAAAACCCACGGTGTCAACAGTTGATGTTTGACATGTAGGTATTATTGCATCAAATGTACAATTTTCAACATCAATCACGCTTGAGAAAGAGAAAAAAAACAACCAACAATATCAACCCCCCCCCCAAAAAAAATCGTACAATATCGTTTGGAATCGTATCCATGAATTTGGGTCCAAAAATGGTACTACAATATGGGAAATTGGCAAGTCTGCCATTTTATCTGTTTTCGTATATTAAATTGAAACTTACATTGATATTTAAGCGTCCGACTGAAAGCACCAAATAAACAATACCCCCCCCCCCCCCCCCAAAAAAAAAAAAAAAGTATCAGTATGCAATAAACAAAAAAACAAATACCTTGACTGTGTCTTGAAGAGCCTTTTCCTTGATGCCCATGTCCTCAACTGGATCCAATAAAGGCAATCCATTTGGAAATCTGGTTTCTACCTCCTACAAAAATAAAATGAATAAATATCTAAACATATTCCGAATGTGTATATCATTCCCACAAAACCTATAAGTGTTTTTTAAGATACATCTTTGCTACCTCAATTGATGACATTCCTCAGAATCTAATTACAGTAGACTCCGGATAAGACGATGCCCAGGGGAACAGGGGGAAAAATTGACTTAACCGAAAATCAACTTAACCGGAGTGTAACCAAAATGAGCAAAATGCATGTGAACAAAGCAAGCCAATTTGAATAAGTATGGCCCTTCATTTCGCACTTTTCGCTGACGTTGCTGGTCGCGTTGAATTGACCAGAGAAGTAGAGGTCCCGGTAGTGGTCATCAGAGGCTCTTTCTTATCCCCAATAGCCCCAAAGAGGAATCAGAATACATAAGAAGCTGAATTTGAGATCAAAAAGCGGAATCAACTTATTGTTATTGACTATGACATGCTTTGCAACAGAAAATGTAATAGACAATCCAAAAGTACTCAAATGATAAAATATAATATGTGTAAAAATGTGCAGGTTGTGTAAAGACTAAAAAGGGGGTCAAATAATAATAGAGGACACAGGTTCTGGCCGCCTCAGAGCAAAGCATTGAATGGATGGATTTAACTTTGTCCGACCCCCCCCTTCAACGCACACACACCTAATCAAACGCGAGTGCCGACACACGCACACACACACACACACACACACACACACACACACACACACACACACACAGGGCTAAAATTAAATTGGGAAAAAAGCTGACCATACACAATGATATTACCTAGGTCATTGACCTCATATATTGGCGTCAACATAATAATAATACATCGGTCAACCACCCTCCCAAAAATATATTATTATCCGCTTCCACCTCCCATTTGACCATAGGAGATGCTGACGAAATAAGCCATAGCTCACTTTTTTTTACTAGAGATTTAAACAATTTTTTTCCTGGGTTGGGAAATATGAAAAGTGGAATTTATGCCTTGAATGCGAAATGTATACCAATTAAGTAAAATTATTCAGCGAAAAGCGGAAGGGTAGGAGCATCTAGGTCAAGGTCATGCTTCTTATAAATCGTCGAGACAGAAATGGCCGGTATGCCAATTTCCTATGCGATGATTTTCTGTCGAATGCCAGACTTTTCAAATGCATTGATCAGCTGAATCTTCCTTTTCCGCGATAGGTTTGCCATTGTAGTTGTAGACTTGACTTGAATTCTTGATAAAATTGATACTAATTAAGAGGGCCATTACATAGGTTGGCGGGGATTAGAACAAAAAACAAAAAAAATCTTGAACTTGAACTTGCGACAATGTAAACTTTGAGATGAAGAAATCAAAGTTATTCGATACTGCTTATGTACATTGAACACGGACGTCAGGCAAAGCACCTACATCACATCGATGTGCGCCAATCGTTCGCAGATATTCTTAACCACTGAAAATTCCTACTGGTAGCTTTTTTAACCAATGGAAATACTTGTTTATTTGTGATTTTATTGTGGTCATGAGTGGTAAGAACACTGACTTAAGCGAAATCGACTTATGTGGAGTTTTTTTGTATTTTTTTTTACTAATGTTATATAGGAAGAAGGGGGAGGGACCAAGAAAAAAAATCGACTAGGGTAAAAATCGACTTAGGCAACGTCGACGTATCCAGAGTGCACTGTAACAACCTAGTTAACTTTTTGACTATGAACTATGTGTGAGATCAAAGATCATAAAACGCCTTGGAAGGACACTCAAGCATTGGATAAAATAGACATCCATCAATTATTGTCACTCATGAAATTAAACCTAAATTTACTCTGCAGGTCACTTTTGTGAAACATATACGCGAAAAAGTCAGAGAACCTATTGGCTGCTCCCCCTCAATGAAGCATTGTGTACACATTGAGCCCAAATGTATTTGTCAAAATGCACTCTTGTAATTTTAATTTTCTATTCTTCATTCAGTGCTGATGGTGACAAAAAGTGAAAAAGTAGGAAAATGTAGAACGATTGCCTTTAAGCCCCATTTCTGCTGCACTAAACCCCACTTTTAGACCAATTGAGATGATAGATATCAACTATCATTGATACTCTAGATAACTTCTGGAGAATGGGGAACTGCACCTGTCTCATTGCTAGCACATTGTTTCGAGAAAATTCCTCCTCTGGACTCCAAAATCGCGGATTTCCGCGGATCCGGAAAACCATCAGCACTGAAGAATGATCTGAACTGATCAAATTTTGGGTTTTCTGATCTATTAGATCTGATGAGACATGCCGTGGTCCTTCCATTCTGTGCTGAAGTATATTACTTCAGGCATGCCCACTATCCCAGAATTTCTGGATTTGTCCAGGACATTTTAGAAAAATTATGACTGTCCTGGAAAATACAGAAGTTTACTTTTTGTCCCGGAAATAAATACTACTACAACTACCACATCATCATGATCCCTATCACCATTACTACAATTACCAACACGACCACACGATCATGATCCCCACCACCACTACTACATCACATCATCTTTCCAACACCACGACTACAACCATCCCCACCATCACTACTCCATCCACAACCACCATTAATACAAACACCACCATCATATCATCATTCCTACCACCATTGCTTCTACAACCATAACCACATCATCATCATCGTCCCTACTACCACTACTACAACCACCACCATCATCCCTCCCACCACTACTACAACCACCAACACCACTACTTCATCATCATTCCAACCATCACCACATCATCATTCCTACAACTGGGTGGAGTCTTTGACCATCCATGGTGGGCAGGAGGTCACCATGTGTCTTCTATCCCCAATTCCTGTTTTCCGAGTTGCTTTTTGTCTTTGTTTTGGAATGGGATTGCTTGGTTTTGGCGTGGCCCTCTAGGGAGTCATTAGCTTTAGTATTAGTTTTGGGAGTTTAAACATTAGAGTGTATTCCTCTCAGTGGGATCTGTGCTGGTGTCTGAATGAAACTTTTAGGTGATCTCAAACTATGTACACTGATAGTGTGCACTTGGAATCTACATCTGTTACCTATTTGAACCAATTCCTCTTTGTCTTACTTTTTCTTGGGTACCTTCACTTGTAATCTAGAATTTTGTTACAATCCCATATTCTTCCTATTTACTAATGTGTTGCAAACGCCGTAAAAGCCTTAAAAACAAACAAAACAAATTGGAATTATTCAGGCCTGTAAATCTTCAGACTATTGTCGAATTTCCGGCAGTGCGATTTTGCTCAATATATTCTGTTAAGTGCTGACATTTAAAAAAAACAAAAAAACATTAAAAGTAAAAACAAAATTTGTCACATCAAAAGACAGTAACAACAAAAAAGAAAATAAGTTTTATTTCGTCCTCGAAAAATCAGTTTTTATTCCGTTTCGAACGCCCACTTATTTTTAAAAAACCTACACGCTCCGCTATTCATGGATGTATTCACTGCCACAGACGATAGAGAGGGGTGACAGTGTCACACGTAGTCAGTAATCAACTAACGTGCAGAGTGTGTGTCGGACCTTGCAGAGACGCCAACTTTAAATTTGGCTCACAGGAGTTTCAGACACCACTCGTAGGAATTTCAATGCCGAAAGAGGAATTTCCGCACACAAGAAAAAGGAATTCGAATGGTATTTGATATTGTGTTTACATAATGTATAGTTTTAAATAGATAACATTAGAATTACTTAATGATACATAAACACAATGCCAAATACAATCCCAAAGTTTCCTTATTTCAAATGAAGTAAAGGGCCAAAACCTAATGGTAGAGATTGTACTACTGGTGGTAATGTGGTGTTGGTGGTTGTAGTAATAGTAGTAGTGATGATGAAGATCTGATAGTGGTTGTAGTTGTAGTGGTAGTGATGATGATATGGTGGTGGTCGTGGTTGAAGTAGTAGTTGTGATGTGGTGGTGGTTGTAGTAGTGGTGGTAGTGTTGTTGATGTGGTGGTGATGGTGGTTGTAGTACAAATGGTAGTGATGATAATGTGGTGGTGGTGGTGGTTGTAGTAGTAGTAGTAGTGGTAATGATGAAGTGGTGGTTGTAGTGGTAGTGATGATGTGGTGGTGGTGGTGGTTGTAGTAGTAGTGCTCATGATAATGATGTGGTGCTGATGGTTGTAGTAGTAGTGGTAGTGATGATGATGATGAAGTGGTGGTTGTTGTAGTAGTAGTTGTAGTGATGATGATGCGGTGGTGATGGTTGTTGTAGTAGTAGTGGTAGTGATGATGATGTGGTGGTGGTGGTTGTAGTAACAGTGGTGGTGGTAGTGATGAAGATGAAGTGATGGTGGTACTTGTTGTAGTAGTGGTAGTGATGATGTGGTGGTGGTGGTTGTAGTAGTAGTGGTAGTTGCAGTGATGATGATGTGGTGGTGGTGGTTGCAATAGTAGTGGTAGTGATGATGTAATGGTGGTGGTGGTTGTAGTAGTAGTGCTAGTGATGATGTGGTGGTGGTGGTTGTAGTAGTAGTAGTGGTGGTAATGATGATGTGGCGGTGGTGGTTGTAGTAGTAGTGCTAGTGATGATGTGGTGGTGGTGGTTGTAGTAGTAGTGGTTGTGATGTTGTAATGGTGGTTGTAGTAGTAGTGGTAGTTGCAGTGATGATGATATGGTGGTGGTGGTTGCAGTAGTAGTGGTAGTGATGATGTGGTGGTGGTTGTGGTTGTAGTAGTAGCGGTAATGATGTGGTGGTGGTGGTTGTAGTAGTAGTGGTAGTGATGATGTGGTGGTGGTTGTAGTAGTAGTGGTAATGATGATGTGATGGTGGTGGTTGTAGTAATAGTGGTAATGACGATGTAATGGTGGTGGTGGTTGTAGTAGTAGAGGTCGTGATGATGATGTGGTAGTAGTGATTGTAGTAGTAGTGGTAGTGATGATGTGATGCTGGTGGTTGTAGTAGTAGTGGTATTGATGATGATGTGGTAGTGGTGGTTGCAGTAGTAGTGGTAGTGATGACGATTTGGTTGTGGTGGTTGTAGTAGTCGTAGTGATGATGATGTTGTGGTGGTTGTAGTAGTAGTGGTAGTGATGATGATGTGGTGGTGGTTGTAATAGTGATGGTAGTAGTGGTAGTGATGATGATGTGGTGGTGGTTGTAGTAGTAGTTGTGGTACTGATGATGATGTGGTGGTTGTAGTAGTAGCGGTAATGAAGTGGTGGTGGTGGTTGTAGTAGTAGTGGTAGTGATGATGTGGTGGTGGTGGTTGTAGTAGTGGTAATGATGATGTGGTGTTGGTGGTTGTAGAGTAGTGGTAATGACGATGTAGTGGTGTTGGTGGTGGTTGTAGTAGTAGTGGTAGTGATGATGATGTGGTGGTGGTGGTTGTAGTAGTAGAGGTCGTGATGATGTGGTAGTGGTGATTGTAGTAGTAGTGGTGGTGATGATGTGATGCTGGTGGTTGTAGTAGTAGTGGTATTGATGATGATGTGGTAGTGGTGGTTGCAGTAGTAGTGGTAGTGATGACGATTTGGTTGTAGTAGTTGTAGTGATGATGATGTGGTGGTGGTTGTAGTAGTACTGGTAGTGATGATGATGTGGTGGTGGTTGTAATAGTGATAGTAGTTGTGGTAGTGGTAGTGATGATGATGTAGAGGCGGTGGTGGTTGTAGTACTGATGATGATGTGGTGGTGGTGGTGGTGTTGCAGTAGTAGTGGTAGTGATGATGGTTGTAATACTAGAGGCAGTGATGAAGATTTGGTGATTGGGGGGTGGGGGGGAAGGTATCCTTGTAACAAATTGACCTCACCGGAATTTGACAGAAGTTGCCCGGAGCCCGGAATTGTTTGCTCCAGACCGGAGTTTTTTCTGGTGAAACCGGATTTTGGCATCACTGGACCTTGCCATTTCTATTTTGCTACCGACACACACACACACACATAATTCTGACTGATTATTTTCCTCCCCATGCTTTCTCTTTTTCAAGTTGAATGTCAACTGGGAAAAAATAATGTGAAATACAAATTTTTCTTCGAAATAAAGCTCTCAGCAGAAGTATTCTTTTCTCACGACCATGATTGTTTTAATTTTTCTCTTTTCCCTCCTCCACACACGATTACACTACCACCACCCCCTCCTCTTCTTCTTTTATAAGAATTAATCCAAATAAATGAAAGAAAATTTAACACAAACAGGAGCAAAGATAAAGCAGCTTCTCGTGTCAAGCACTAGATACACATCCTTCAAAAAGGTAGGAATTGTTCTCTTCCTTTCACTTTACAACTAACTCAGACCTGGGACCTGAAATTTGTGTACTCTCTCAAATAATTGAGATTTTTTTTTTTGGATACCAAATCGTATTATTAACCCACTCAATCCTACAGACTTTTGCTACTTTTCAAAATTGGAAAAAAATGTATTAGAAATTAACATGTGCATAGATAATTTTAAACTATCATTAACATACAAAAACTAAAATCATTAACTTTGATACTATGCTTATAATTTGTTTCAGAAAAATGTAATAAATAGTCATGGGGTAAAAGTAACCTGAGTAAATTGCGGATATAGTCGGTGTTAGGGTTGAGTGAGTTGGGGAAAGTGACATGATTTGATTAGTCAATTGACGTGTCATATCTGTGTTGTGTTTATCAATTAATCCATATTTTTCTCCTGTTCGTCTATTTTCGCATGTTCAAAAAGTTCCGACAATTTTTTCACCAACTATTTACAGGCCTGACTATTATCTATCACAATGGTTGGGGAAATATTACCGCCAGCACCATTGTAACCACATTATGCTCTTGATATCAAATGTTTGACTGCCTTTAAGACATTACTATTGCGTGACATATTGTTCTTGAAATTTGAGGTTTTATCTGTAAAATGTCCTTGCAATTTGAAATTGTGGTTAGGCATACCATGCCTGTTACTGTAATACCTATGAGTTTTAGGTAAACACAGCTAAATACATTTTCCCCTCTCAGTCAGAACTTTAATCAGCCAATGGCATGTTGGATAAATTTATAATATGAAAGGGAGAGCAACTTTCTATTAACCAGGTTATCATTTTTAAAAATTGTCTATAAAAGGCTTTTTAGGACTCAGAAAACCCAAAATTTGATCAGTTCACACCGCTCTTGAATGAACAATAGAAAATTATAGATTCTTTGCTGTATTTTCATTTCAAAAATTTTCTTGTTAGCATTTGTTAGACATTAACTAGTAAAAGAAATCACAACAGACTGCATTCTAACCAACCAATGAAAGTGTTGCGGACAAAATCATATCTAATGGTGTTCTATCCATAATAACCCTTTCTTTAAAAAATATAGCATTGTGGAGAACATTGTGCTTATTTGAGTCAATAAAAAAATTGATACGGTGCACAACTCTACTGAAAGATTTGAAAATTAAAAATGTATTTTTTACAGATAGATAAACAGATAACTTGATTTCCTTTTATAATTTAAAGTCAGTTTGAATGTTCGTTGAGTCACACAGATATCATAAAATACGTACCGACGACACTAAACAGTCCCAAAATCAACCAATTTCGTCACTGTAAAATGTTGTCAGTTTGCGTCATCTATTTATGACATCAAGTATTATTATTACTTCCGTTGTGTTGTTGATTTAGCGGTGATCAGTGTTGTTATATAGTAGTATGTTCTAATTGCATGTATGTTTATGTGTGTGTGCCTGTGTGTTTGTGTGTGTGTGTGTTGTGTGGTGTACACATGTGTGTGTGTGTGTGTGTTGGCATTTTTCAGCAAATCGTGGCATTCATGGTGATATTATTCACTTGATCACATGAAGGTATTTCAGTCGCCATTTTGCTTCTTTTTTTACTATTAGGATTAGCTCGAGATCGAAGTATTTTTTTTTCTATTAGGGTTAGTCATAAATCTTAGTAAAGGTGCTAGGATGTTTGTTTTTCCATAAGTTAAGTAAAGGGGAGACATTCCGAAAGCTCCTACATCCCCAGTATTCTTTAAATTTGTATTTTCACCGTTGATATTTTGTCAGGCATTTATTTATTCAATTTGTCATTATATAGAAGTATTTTAAAAACTCTAGAACAAACCTTGATAGATTTGTGAAAGTTTAAAATTTCCTAATTTGACCATTGTTTTGATTTTCGGCCGCCATTTTGATTTGTTAAGTATTGAAAGGTAGTGCAAAGCAGTCCGAGAGTTGTTTTTTCTATTAGGGTTAGCTCGAGAGGTTAGTCATAAGTCTTATTAAAGGTGCTAGGGTGTTTGTTTTTCCATAAGTTAAGTAAAGGGGAGACATTCCGAAAGCTCCTACATCCCCAGTATTCTTTAAATTTGTATTTTCACCGTTGATCTTTTGTCAGGTGTTTATTTATTCAATTTGTCATCATTTTTTCTATTAGGGTTAGCTCGATATCGGAGTAAATTTTTTTTCTATTAGGGTTAGTCATAAGTAAAGTAAAGGGGAGAAATTCCGAAAGCTCCTACATCCCCAGTATAATGTATTCACTTAATATAAATGTTGCTGCTCGAAGCTCGAAGAAATAAATAATCATGTGAAATTGAATGTAAGCTTCAATTTAATTACAAAAACAGATCAAATGAACGTTTCGGGTTTCCCCTTTATCAACAAAACAGGATGAATGAAACACCAAAGATGAATGAGATAATGTGGTAGTGGCGTAGTTAAGATGAATAAACAAAACATTGGTTGGCAGGAAATTAGTAAGCACGAATTAAAACAGAATGCTAGATATTTCTAAAAAGGTGCGCAATTAATTAAGTGAAAAGAGGGGGGGGGGGGGCGGGGAGGAACTGTGTAATGCAGTTTAGAAAGTTAAATATAAAAACATGTAGAATGTTGTTGGAAGATAAATACAATGGAATTGAAAATCCTTTCTTAAATATAGTCTAGCCTTGTGGAGAACATTGTGCCATTTGAGTCAATAAAAAAAAATTATACGGCCCACAACTCTACTGAAAGATTTGAAAATTAGAAATGTATTTTTTACAGACAGATAAACAGATAATTTGATTTCCTTTTATAATTTAAAGTCAGTGGAGGTGCATAAAAACGGTGCCAAACGCCACCAAACATGATCACCAGAGTACTGTACTGTAAGGTAAGTTCTCGATCCCAGGATCGTCTTTCAACTCTGCTCACGTCTGCTCCTTCAGGTTTATTTTCGCCGTTAATTTTATTACCACAACCTGTTTTCATACACGGACAACTATATGTTGCTGTGTCATGGGTCAGAGGCTATAGCGGCTTACACTTCATGTTGGGCCACACATAAAAATCAACAGAGGATGTACCAACTTACACAGACAACGTTGTTTACCAATCTGCCCTCATTAAATAATGGTGGGTATAATATCGAATGGAAATAGTTCATTCCCCGCGAAATTGCGGTCTTTTTACTAGTTTGGAATAAAAATAAATAAAAACTGACGATGTAATTTAGATAAGACCTAGTTTGCAGAGACGCCAACTTTAAATTGGCTCACAGGAGTTTCAGACACCACTCGTAGGAATTTCAATGCCGAAAGAGGAATTTCCGCACACAAGATAAAGGAATTGGAATGGTATTGTGTTTACATATTGTATAGTTTTAAATAGATAACAGATTAGAATTATATCATGATACATAAACATATTGCCAAATACAATCCCAAAGCTTCATTATTTCAAATGAAGTAAAGCGCCAAAACCTAATGGTAGAGATTGTAGTACTGGTGGTAGTGAGGATGATGTGGTGTTGGTTATTGTAATAGTGGTATGATGATGAAGATGTGATAGTGGTTGTTGTTTTAGTAGTCATGGTAGTGATGATGATATGGAGGTGGTGGTTGAAGTTGTAGTGGTAGTGATGATGATGTGGTGGTTGTAGTAGTAGTGGCAGTGATGATGATATGGTGATGGTGGTGGTTGAATTGAAGTAGTAGTTGTAGTGATGATGATGTGGTGGTATAGTGGTTGTAGTAGTTGTGGCCGTGATGATAATGATGTGGTGGTGGTTGTAGTAGTGGTGGCCGTGATGTTGATGTGGTGGTGATGGTAGTTGTAGTACAAATGGTAGTGATGATGATGTGGTAGTGGTTGTAGTAGTACGTAGTGGTAGTGATGATGATGTGGTGGTGGTTGTAGTAATAGTCGTGGTGGTGATGATAATGTCGTGGTGGTGATGATAATGTGGTGGTGGTAGTAGTAGTGGTAGTGATGATGTGGTGGTGGTGGTTGTAGTAGTAGTGGTAGTGATGATGTGGTGGTGTGGTTGTAGTAGTAGTGGTCGTGATGATGATGTGGTGCTGGTGGTTGTTGTAGTCGTAGTGGTAGTGATGATGCTGATGTAGTGGTGGTTGTTGTAGTAGTAGTAGTTGTAGTGATGGTGATGTGGTGGTGGTTGTAGTAGTAGTTGTAGTGATGATGATGTGGTGGTGGTTGTTGTAGTAGTAGTGATGATGATGTGGTGGTGGTGGTGGTTGTAGTAGCAGTGGTGGTGATGATGATGTGGCGGTGGTGGTGGTAGTTGTAGTAGTAGCAGTGGTGGTAGTCATGAAGATGAGGTGGTGGTGGTGCTTGTAGTAGTAGTGGTAGTGATAATGATAAAGTGGTGGTTGTAGTAGTGGTGGTAGTGATGATGAAGTGGTGGTGATGGTGGTTGTAGTACAAATGGTAGTGATGATGATTTGGTAGTGGTGGTTGTAGTAGTAGCAGTAGTGATGGTAATTATGATGTGGTGGTGGTGGTTGTAGTAGTAGTGGTAATGATGATGTGGTGGTGGTGGTTGTAGTAGTGGTTGTGATGATGTGGTGGTGGTGGTTGTAGTAGTAGTGGTAGTGATGATGTGGTGGTGGTGGTGTAGTAGTAGTGGTAATGATGATGTGGTGGTGGTGGTTGTAGTAGTAGCGGTAATGACGATGTAGTGGTGGTTGTAGTAGTAGTGGTAGTGATGATGATATGGTGGTGGTTGTAACAGACCTGCCACTTCACGAAAAAGGAAATCAGTATGACATTGTAAAAAAATCAGTATCTGGGGGAAAAAATCAGTATGAGACGTAAAATTATCCAATGGTTGGGCTACTCACCTAATTCTGACAATTTGACACTTGTCACTCAAACTAACCAAAGCGTCACAACCCCCCCCCCCCCCACTTATTTTTCCCCAACACCAAAATGGCACGCACAACGCCAATCTGGCAATCAGACTACTACGTATTTAAAGATGGTGGCACTTGGTAACGAGTCAGAAGCCAGGGACCGCGGTGGTTTACCAGTACAGCTCGCTGTCGCTTCACAAAGGAAATGAAAACTAAATAACGCGCCGTGTGTGTTTTCTGTGTGAGGGCATCACAAAGAGGCTCGCTACGTCATGTGATCTATCGAGGTATCGCGGGACGGGTCAAAGTTCACGAGACTTGAACATTTTAACGTGCAACGTAAAGCACAAAGTAAACGTAAAAGAGAGGGGTGGAGGGCTGCGGGCCCTTGGTCACTTGGTGAAATCGGTACGATCGGCATGCAGATCGGGAAGTCGGTACGATCGGCAAGTAAATCGGGAAATCGGTAAATACGAAAAAAAGGTCTTGCAAATCGGTATGATATCGATTAATCGGTATGAACGGCAGGTCTGTTGTAATAGTAGAGGTCGTGATGATGATGTGGTAATGGTAGTTGTAGTTGTAATTGCAAAGCTCATGTGATGCTGGCAATTGTAGTAGTAGTGGTATTGATGATGATGTGGTAGTGGTGGTTGTAGTAGTTGTGGTAGTTGCAGTAATGATGATGTGGTGGTGGTGGTTGCAGTGGTAGTGGTAGTGATGACGATGTAGTTGTGGTGGTTGTAGTAGTAGTGGTAGTGATGATGATGATGTGGTGGTGGTGGTTGTAGTAGTAGTGGTAGTGATGATGATGTGGTAGTGGTGGTTGAAGTGGTAGTGGTAGTGATGATGTGGTGGTGGTGGCTGTAGTAGTAGTGGTTGTGATGATGTGGTGATGGTGGTTGTAGTAGTAGTCGTAGTGATGATGTGGTGGTAGTGGTGTAGTAGTAGTGGCAATGATGATGTGGTGGTGGTGGTTGTAGTAGTAGTGGTAACGACGATGTAGTGGTGGTTGTAGTAGTAGTGGTAGTGATGATATTGTGGTGGTTGTAATAGTAGAGGTCGTGATGATAATGTGGTAGTGTAGTTGTTGTTGTAATTGCAAAGTTGATGTAATGCTGGCGGTTGTAGTAGTAGTGGTATTGATGATGATGTGGTAGTGGTGGTTGTAGTAGTTGTGGGAGTTGCAGTGTTGATGATGTGGTGGTGGTGGTTGCAGTAGTAGTGGTAGTGATGACGATGTAGTTGTGGTGGTTGTAGTAGTAGTGGTAGTGATGATGATGATGTGGTGGTGGTGGTTGTAGTAGTAGTGGTAGTGATGATGTGATGCTGGTGGTTGTAGTTGTAGTGGTATTGATGATGTGGTAGTGGTGGTTGTAGTAGTTGTGGTAGTTGCAGTGATGATGATGTGGTGGTGGTGGTTGCAGTAGTAGTGGTAGTGATGATGGTTGTAATACTAGTCTAGTGGCAGTGATGATGATGTGGTGGTTGGAGGGGGGTATCCTTGGAACAAATTGACCTCACCGGAATTTGACGGAAGTTGCCCGGAGCCCAGAATTTTTTGCTCCAGACCGGAGTTTTTTCCGGTGAAACCTGAGTTTTGGCATCACTGTAGTTTGTTCACGAAATTAAAATAAAATACATAATTACCTGCAGTGATTTTAGTACCATAAAGCGACTGTCTGGAGATCGTAGATCATTAGGAATATACAGTCTGATAGCACTGATGGTGTCGATCAGACGGGTAAGGATTGGAACAACCTGGAACACAAATATTTCCAAATATTTTATCTCTTGCCATTAAAAGAGCATATTTACATTCTATGACCTGCAAGACATGTGGGGGAAAAAATTTATAACTTAAATTCTGAAATGGTAAAGAGACATATGAATAATAATGATCAATCCCTCCTTACAATGTATACAATTTTCTAAAAGGTGCTAACAGGAGCTAAAAAAGATTGCATCTCACATAAAGAAAAACAACTAAACAGAATGTATTTGAACAGACCTTGAACATAAAATCGATATGATTTGTACTTTAACAACACAAATGGCAGGAGTAGATACTTGAGACATTGAAACAATTATATGTTATGACTATCAGTTGCAGCATGTTGTAATAAAAAGTTTTTTCCCTGTTACCATGAGCCAGCCTCTGTTGACATATGATGTAAAGGTAAAGCATATGCCGGGAGCTGAAAGTTTCTGCACATAATCAGAAAGAAAGTCACCATTGCCATCCTTTTCCTCAAGTCAAGACCATTTAAATTTGATTTTTTACACCATTCTCAATAGCTTTTAGATCAGAAGAACGATTGACAAATCTTCTGGCTTTTTTTTAATTGAAGCGGATGAGATCTGAAAACCATAGTCACAGGATAGGCGACTGCAAAAATGTAAACAAAATCACTTTTCCAGTAATTTTCACTTCGTAAAACCTTAGCTACATTTATTGTAGTATAAACATCAACTAATGTTTGAAGAGGCCTAACATTAGCACAGGCATACTTCGTCCAGGAACTCAACTGGCAAGCGAGTAAAAGTTTGCACATCAACATCATTTCACAGATCTGAACGAGGGATGGCTAAAAATACAGGGTTGCCACAACTTCAGAAGACATAAATTTTCCAGACCTTATAAATATTAAGGTGTATAGCTGATGTTCTGCTATGAATTTACTATAATAAGCTAAAATTACAATAATTCTATAATTGGTGGTTGATGTAGTGGTGGTGGGGTTGATCATAGTAACGATGGTAGTTTGTTTGTTTTTAAGGGTCTTAGGGCGCTTGCAATACATTTAGGTCATATAGGCGCCAGTAAAAAGGAAGAAAATGGGATAGTCAAAAGTTCTAGAATTACAATTAAAGCACCCAAGAAAAGGTAAGACTAAGCGGAATTGGTTCAAATAGGAAACAGATGTAGATTCCAAGAGCACACTATCAAAGTACTTAGTTTGAGATCACCATCCAGACACAAGCCCAGGTCCCAACTAAGAGGGATACACTCAATTGTTTAAAAATCATCTATAATGTGTAAACAAAACAATACAGTGCATAACAGGGAGTTAATTTTCAAGGGAAAAAAAAATATCATCTCCCCAAAACTCTAACTATACATTTGACTGTTTCCCTCCCAGCTAGGGTATCCAGCCAGGGCCAGGACAAAACCAAGTAATCTCATTCCAAGACAAAGACAGAAAGCATGTTGGAAAACAGATATATAGGGGGATAGAAGATACAGCAAGTACCTCCCTGCCCACTATGGGAGGTCAGGAATCCCAACCCAGATAACCATGGCAATGATAATGATTTCGTGATGGTGATGTGAGAGTGGCTGTAACAGTGATTATGATAGTGTGGTTGTTGTAGTAGTGGTGGCAATGATGATGTGGTAATGGCTGTATTCATGTTTGTAATAGTGATGATAATGCTGTGATTGTGGAACTGGTGGTAATGATGATGTGTTGGTGGTTGTACTAGTGGTGGTATTGATGATAATGGTGATGTTGTGGTTGTAGTAATGGTGGATGACGATGATTTGGAGGTGATTGTAGGAGTGGTTGTAGTGATGATGATGTGGTGGTGGTGGTACTAGTAGTGGTGGTTGCTATGATAATGTGGTGGTGGCAGACATGCCTACCCTGTCACACGGCTTTGAGGAATCAGAAATATGATATTTTGACCATAGCATACATTGCAAATCAATTTCTTGCTTCTGCTGTATTAATGCTTTTTTTAACCTTTGATTTAGTTTTCTTTTTCTTTCTTTTTTGTTTTCATATTTGTTTTTCATATCAACTACATTCCCTTTCCCAAAAAAAAAAAAGGGAACACTTAATGTAGTGACATTCTGAAGTGCGTTGACCAACATTTAGAAAGTAGAATAAGTGTTCAATTAAAGTTAATTATGTCTGATACAGATAGATATAGTTAACTTGCCACCATCCTTTAATCATAATAGTAGATTTGTGTGGAAAAATATCGAGACTTTTGGAGAGAGTTTTCAGAAAACTCCAAAATTAAAGCAATAAAGACCATGATCAAATTAATCTACAATACACATACAATGATAGTCATCCATTGCCACACAAACTTAACTTCACTATAACGTACATACTAAACATACTCCCTCTTATTTCCATCTATCTACAATAACTGTGGCATTGCTAAGTATAAATAGTAAATAGTATAACTGGAATGATGTGTTTAAGGATACAACTATTTAACCTAAGACAATGACAACTAATCAATATCACCATTAATATTTCTAAAAACCATCTTGTAATACCACTACCTAACACAACTGATTATTATTCAAGATTTGAACATCTGTAACATATTATGACCATTTTATCTTTTTTTTTTCATTCCTTTTTTTATTTTTATTTTTTTTTTTGCGAAATAAATAGAATAAATTCACTAATGCAAGTTATTCAAGACCCATAATTTTGTTTCCCTATTTCTATTTTTTTTGTCCATCTTATTATTACTTTTTTAAAAAGTCGTTAAAGTGTAAATATGATTTTTATTGCAGTTTAAAAATTTGAGTCGCTGTCATTACTTACCTTCTTTTACATTTAGGTGGATACAAAAAAAAAAAACTATAGCTTTTGAGGCTCTCCAAATAATAATAATAATAATAATAATAATAATAATAATAATAATAATAATAATAATAATAATAATAATAATAATAATAATAATAATAATAATAATAAAAAAACCTAATAAGTGTGTATTGTACGAAACTAAGATTATAACATCCTTTGTGGTCATTACCATAACTAATAGCAGAAATAAGTAATATTTGCAGGATCAAGGGATGATTCTGCAAAAAGCGGAATGGCAGGCATGCCATTCCAGCTGTGGTTGTATCAGTGGTGGTAGTGGTGATGGTCGTACTAGAGGTGGTTCTGATGGTGATGATGTTGTGTTTGGAGTAGTGGTGGTAATGATAATATGTGGTGATGGTGGTGGTAGTGGTTGCATTGGTGATGCTAATCCCCCAGTCACATTGATTTCATGTGGAGTGAAATAAGAGCGCCCTTCCTATTTTTCCTTAAATCAGAAGATGAGCAATCCATTGTAGCACAAGCAACTAAAATCTATGGAGCTCTTTTTGATAAACCCAACTGTGAAAAGATTGCTGTACAAATTGATCTACTTGATGATTTTTTTACAGGATCTCGGAAAAATTCAAGGAGTTTTCAAGGAGATTTTCTCAGTTTTCAAAGGGCCCATGAATTTAAGGAGGTTTCTGTTTCTTATATCCGGTCATGTGCTCTAGTTGTAGAATTTTTAAGTCACTTTTTTCAGCATACCTCACCCCCTCCTCTCTCCCCCAACCCCGGCTTCCACAGCTATGAACTGTCACCAATCCGTTCATGACACAGCTATGCACAGACGGGCATGGCCCAGTGACTAAAACATAGCACACCAAGTTTGCTTTACTCACGAACTGAGGCATGTGTGTATTGTGTTGTGCCGTATAGCTGTACCATGAGAAAACTAGTTATTAATAAGAACGAACATTGACGAATTGAAAAAAAATAATTAAATAATGTAAACCTGAACAAATTCCTGACCATTTCCAGACCCATGGACCTAAATGAATGAATTCCTGACCCTATCCCCCGACCCGGAGAAAAAAGGATCAAATTCCTAACCCTGAAAATAGCAGTCAGAGCAGAGTCAGAGTGCTTGAATCTGTTGATAGTTTTTTTTTGTTTTTGTATTTTGGAGGGGGGAGGGGTAAGAATCATATTTCACTGATTCGGAACTTCTGAATATAGCCGAAGGATTGACAAGTCTGGATTGTTACAGGTGACGAAACTCGGTTACACCATTCAACCCCAGGGACAAAACGTGATATCTTGATGTGGAAACATTCCTCATCACCAATGCTAAAAAAGTTCAAGAGTGAGGAATCAGCAAAAAAGGTTATGGTCATGGTTTTCTGAGATGTGCAAGGTATTCAGCTGCTTGATGTCCTTGAACCAGGACAAAAATCAACAGGGTTGCCAATTCAAGAGGCAAAAATTTGCTGAACTTTTACACAAACACATAGACCAACCCCTCTCTGACTGCTGAACTCCAGACATTATGTGCTTCCATTTTTTTTCGTTTAGCAAGTGATTGGAAAATATACTGAGGGTTTAAGACATACTGAATTCTGTAAATGAGCCAAGGTCAAAAGGTGCCCGCCTGATACCAGTGTTAAGAAAATTTGATTTTTACTTAATTATGGGCTGTATTCATTGGGTTAATGCTTGTAATCAATTGATAATATGAAGAAGAGATAAAATGATTTTGTTTGTTTGTTTGTTGCTTTAGGTCTCTTCCAACACAATTGAGGTTATATGAGAGACCGTTGAAACAAAAAAACAAGCAATCCAACAAAAATAGTACAAATGTAAATCAAAATCATAACCTAAAGATATCATAAGCTAAATTATAAATAACCAAGAACAAACAGGCAGAAGATAAAATGAGATAACTCAACATACTCTGTTAAATAGAATATGAAATAAACAACTTGAAAGTCAAATTTGAATGCAGTTTGGCATGCGCTTAAAACGAGGTCAACGCATCACCTTTTTAGAAAGCATGTAGAAATTAAATGTGATGTTTTAGCTCACATGATTGAAATTTGACTAACAGTATAAAGTCAAAATTTAGTTTTAAACGCAATTGCAGAATATTACATATCTGATTAAGTTTCATATAGAGTTCTTAAAAAGTTGGTATTGCTTGTGACCTTTGGTGTCATCAAACACAGCACAATACTAAGACTCGACACGAAACTTTAACTCTCATATTTGATGGTTATAAAATGTTTTATTATGAGAAAAAAGCATAGATTTTCCTTCTGAACTCAAATCTTGAAGTAAATGTATACCGTTTTGCTGATATTGAGGTTTATTGGTTTTGGTGTCATTTGTCACAAGCAACACGGCATGCGTGAACACGTGGAAGTTTGTTTCGTTAAATGGCGATTTGCAATTTTGATCCACCCTTCTTACCAGTCTTTGAAGTGCAGCACTTTCATTTGCCTTTCCAGCGTGGCTCCAGGCAGAAAAGGTAAGTTGAACTTTGGTGTCATCGCTATTTTAAATTGTCACAAGCAACACTTGATATTGGATATTACAAAGTGCCACCAAAAAATTATGTTTTCAGCTGTTTTTCTATTTACAAATATGATATTATGACATCTCATCTGAGACTGTGATTTTGACACAATTAATTATTTCCTTGTAATTCTAATTTTTTATTTTAATTTAAGTTTCAATCAAGAAAAAGACAAAACTCAAGCTTTTGACGAATCCTGATAAATAGAAGGGTTGTCAAGAAACAGGATTTGTTTTACTATTAACACACTAAATTACTACAAACAAGCAGATTTGAGCAGTAGGGTGATGGTTACCGTATGGTTACATGAATTCATTACCATGGCTGATATTTATCTAGAGTTTGTGTGACTTCTGGTACTTTATGTGACCATTGGTGTCATTGGTTAAAATGTCACAGGTGACACTTAAGTTTGAAGTTTCTAATGTATTTCTGTTTTCATTTTCTTCAAAGCTTGAAATGTCATTGAATTCCATTTTAACAGGCTTTATTACATTTGTTCAGTTGCTATTCTTGATTTATTGAGGCAAAATTGCGTTCTAGTGCCGATTTTGACCAAAGTAATAGCAACAATGGTATTACTAATTTCTAAGTATATTTCCAATTTGAAAGTATTCAGTTTCTTAAAATAATATTGAATTTCATTTTAGAGTAGGTTATTATGCTTTTTTTTTATACTGATAATAATGATATAGTATGGACTAAAGTGTGATTTGGTGTTGCTTGTGACATAAGTAATGGTGTCACCGGTCTTATGTCACAAGTCACATTCAGGTGCTCTATTTTCCATGTATATTTCTATTTTTGAAGTCTTTGGTTTCTGAAATATTATTAAATTCCATATTTAACTGAGGTTATTACACTGGTTTGACTGAAATTAATGATATATTGTCGAATTTGCAATTTGGTATTGCTTGTAACATAAGTAATGGTGTCATCAGTCATCACAAGTGACACAATGTTGCTAAATAAGATATGCTTTGGTCACATTATTTCCCAACATTTTATTCCAAACATTTCTGAACATTGCTGGTAATAAGCATATGCAATATTGTTGTTGTTGTTAATTTACAGTCATTTTTATGAAATAATATATTTGCATTCTATGTTGCTTGTGACCGATGACACCAAAAAGCAACCTTTTCTCCAATAGTTGGTAACACTGGGGGTGGGTGGTCGGTGTGGCCTAGAGGCTTCGGCTTTCTGCTCTTTACCGCATCAGCAACAGTCGTCTCGGGACACCGCTGTTGTACGAGTGGACATAGGTTACATCTTCAAGTGCACAATACAGGTCCTCGTCCCGCATCCCTGGGGAAACTGGCCTCGCGGCTGGGAGTAGCTGACGCAGCAATGCGATTGTGTGCTCAGGGTGAGACCCCCTTAAAGTCTAGGGCATGCATTACCCACCCGCGTGTGGAATACGCTCTGATGCCCAGACAGGTCTCAGGGAACTATCCCTAATAAATAGTGTGGTCACAACTGACCGCGGTGTGGAGTGCCGGCTCCCATTCGACGCGTCCCCAGGTTGCGGATAGGGGAATAGCCTTTAGATATAAAGGTTAGCTACGAATTAAATAAGTAGTCGCGGACAAATCGGCAATGGGTGGTGGAGAAGGAAAACTCGGATACCAAACCCGGGAAGATGAATATCGTGAACCCTGGCAGGCAGTTCATCTAGAAGAAAGAAAACTTTGAAAATAAACAGACATGTGGAGTTGCGCCCCATGTATCTAAACAGCAACCGAAACCCAAATCATGAAGCTACAACCAAAACGCACCAGGGTTAAAGACCCTGTCTATACCCATCCAGGACCTCAGGCTAGTACTAGTACTGCTCATGACGTGGCATCCCCAAACCCGCAAGGAAGGGACGTCACCGATTGCCGAAGAGTTTCAGGATTCTTAAAATGTAAAGAATACAAGCAAGTTGGAACTCTCAACACAAGAACTTTAAAGGAAGAGTACAAAAGAAAAGAACTCGCCAAAATCTTCAACGAACTCAATCTCTCTATTCTTGCAATATCAGATCACAAGATTGTTCACACCAAGGAAGACGATATGGTCAAATACTGGAGGTTGGAGAACTGCACTCTTATCACTACCAGCGCCTGGCGAAACACTCAAGGTGCAGCTGTAGGAAGAGTAGGAATTTTAGTGAACAAACAAACAGAGAAATCTCTAGCTGAAGTCAACTCTGTCAACATGCGAATAATGGTAGCTACTTTTAATGGAAATCCTAACACAACAGGGATATCAAACTACGCACCAGTTGAGGGAAGTGTCGACTGCGAGACTCATTACAACAAACTCTCAGAAACCTGCAATAAGATTCCCAAGTACAACTTCCTAATTGAGTGTGGTGATTTCAATGCTCATATTGGTGAAAAGGACGCACCATTCACGTACCATGAAAACACCAATAGCAACGGCTCTTTTCTCCTAGAACATGCCAACGAAAGTAACCTGGCTATCACAAACACACTGAGGAGAAAGAAGAAAGGCAAGCTATGGACATACATGTCAGACATGAATGGTAGAAAAACACAGATTGACTACATCCTAGTGAATAGAAAGTGGAAGAACTCAGTCCACAATGTCGAAGCATTCAGTAGCTTCAGTAGCCTAGGAGGAGATCACCGTCTCGTATCTGCCACAATTCGCTTGAGTCTTCGAAAAAGCAAATCAACACCATCAAAAGTGAAGTATGACTGGTCCTCTCTAAAAGATTCAACTATAAAGAACCAGTATATTATACAGGTGAGGAATAGATTCACAGGACTTTGTACGGGAGAAGAAGATCCAACGGAACGATATGAGAAACTCATAAAAGCAAACCGGGACACAGCAGAGAAGCTAGTACCGAGGAGAACAAAAGTCACGAAAAGATCTACCTCTAATCACCCACTGATTGTTGAAGCTAGAAAAGAAGCTCAAGATGCCTTCAATCAACACCAACAAACACCAAACTCAGTAAACGAAGAAAGGTGGAGGATATCAAAACAGAAAATACAAACTGTCTATAGGTATATAGAAGAACGAGAGCTAGATAGTCTCATCCAGGAAGAGGAGAAAGCCGACGAGAGAAGCAAACATGGTGAAAGCTGGAAACTGATAAATAGAATAACTGGTAGGAAAGCAAGTCGACAAGGGATCCTCAGGGGTAAAACAAAAGAAGAAAGAAGACAGAAATGGTTTTCACACTTCCAAACACTTCTGGGAGAAGATCCAGTCAGAGCAACGGAAGATGACGTAGACCTAGAACCAATTCTTCAAGATATCTGTATAGACGAGAGTGACTTTACAGTGGATGAGATAAAGAAGGCAAAAAAGTCTCTCAGTGATGGAAAACAACCCGGACCCGATGACATCCCGCCTGAAGTATGGAAGTACTGCGACTTAGATGATATCCTGTTGGAGTTTACAAATGGATTACTAAACAAGAATGAAAAACCAAATCAGTGGTCGGAAATTGATCTGATTCCAGTCCCAAAGGGAGGAGACCTAAGTGATACCTCCAACTACAGGGGAATCAGCCTTGCCGCTATAGCTGCCAAACTCGCCAATAAGATGATCCTCAACAGAGTCCAGCCAGAGATAGACCCTCATCTACGTCCTTGTCAAAACGGCTTCAGACCAGGAAGATCCACGACTGCTCACCTCCTGGCATTGAGAAGGTTAATAGGAGTAAAAAGCCACAACAAGAAGGCAATCATTCTATATGTAGACTTTAAGAAGGCCTTTGACTCGATACATCGCCCTACCATGATGAAAATCTTAAAAGCATATAGTATACTTCCTAAACTTCTCTCTGCTATTAAAAGAATGTATGAGAACACACGGGCAAAGGTTATCTCTCCAGATGGTGAAACTGAGCTGTTTGAGATCAAAGCAGGGGTGCTTCAAGGTGATACATTAGCCCCCTATCTCTTTGCAATTGTCTTGGACTATGTGATGAGAAAGACCTACGCTGGCATGGAGAACGAGCTGGGCTTCACTCTGCATAGACAAAGAAGTAGGCGCAATGCAGCTATGATTGTCACGGATCTAGATTTCGCAGATGATCTGTCTCTACTGAACGAGGAGATGGACCAGGCACAAGAAGTCCTCAACAGACTTGAAACTGAGGCTGAACGAGTAGGACTATGCTGTAATGCTAAGAGACAGTATTCCAAACCTACAACCAAGAAAGGCCAATTAGCATACAGGCAAAGAATGGAGAATGGCTGAAGGAAGTTGACAACTTCAAGTACCTAGGAGGTTGGACCAAAAGCAGTTCCTCTGATATTTCTGTCAGAATAGCATTGGCTTGGAGTGCCTGTCACAAACTCAGGCAAATCTGGAGTTCAAACCTACAGAGGGAAATAAAGAAGAGACTGTTCCTGGCAACAGTAGAGTCAGTACTTCTATATGGAGCAGCGACATGGACTCTTACAAAAGCCCTGGAGAAGCAACTGGACGGCTGCTACACCCGTATGCTGAGGATGGCCCTCAATGTAAGCTGGAAAGAGCACCTAACAAATGAAGAGCTCTACAATGACCTCCCCCCAGTGACCTCGAAGATCCAAAAGAGAAGACTGAGACTTGCGGGGCACTGCTGGAGACACAACCAGGAGATTACAGTCTTGTTCTATGGGAACCACCTGAGCGAACCAGAAGCAGAGGCAGGCCGAATAAAACCTACATTGACTGTCTGCTAGATGACACAGGAATGGACAACACCCGGGAGCTGCGTACGCTTATGGAGGACAGGACAGAATGGCGAAGACTTGTGGCTCATGTTGGGCGCCCCAAGGGGTGGCCTAAGTAAGTGGTAACACTATTGTACTATGATTGCTGTTCATTGTCTTTTTGTTTACAACTTACTAAAAGTTTGATACTTAACAAAAACCATTTGGTTATTGAGCTTTTTGTCTCATTTTGGTGTCACCGGTCACAGGTGACACCAGCAACCTATAGGCATTGTTGACGTTATTATGCTGTGTTAGACCGTAATATGTAAAGGGCCTTTGATTCATGAAGTTCAGGGTTTTTGCTACATATATAGAAACATAAATGGACTATTATGTCACTTTTATTTTGAAAAAAAAAAAATGGCACCTTTTGACCTTGGCTCAAATATAACGAATATTTGCAACCTCAAATCAATACCACGAGATGCTGCAAACTCTTGACAAACTCAGAGAAGCCTTGCGCCGTAAAGCCCAGGACAACTGACCAGTGGCATAATTTTGCAACATGACAGTGCAACTCCCAATCCGTTAGTGTCGCCAATGGCTGGCTCCAGACACACGGATGGAAAGTATTTAACTCTCCTCTCTCACAGCCCAGCCTTAGCACCATCTAATTATCTTTTCAGATCAATGAACTGCTTTCTGGCAGGTACTCAATTCACCAATGACGAGTAGCTTGTGGGGGCTGTGCAGGACTGACTGCAGTCTCTTGACGGAGATTTCTACGAGCAGGGCATCTTCTCTCTGGTCTCATGAAGGGAGAAAAGCATCGATCACAAAGGTGATTACATAAAAGAAAAAAGCAGTGATCCAGGTAATCTGCGTGTATAAAAAAATCCACCTAAGGCCATTATCGTTATTCTGTGGATCAACCTTCGTATCATAAAAAGATAGATTTGTAGCTGGTCAAGGCAGACTTTCTATATAAACCCCATTCAAAATGTGGAAAACGACATTCAAATAATAAAGACCTGGTATACAAATACTAGATTAACATTTGATGTTGAAAGAAGGAAGAATATTTTCAGCATACCTGCATCTCTCCTTTCTCTCCAGGATGACAGGGTTGAATTTCCGAAGCATTCCTGTTTTTTACGCTATCCTTTGTGAGGTTGAGTAGTATTTCTACTACATAGAGTGTTCCAGTTTCATCTGTAGCCTATGTTATGAGAAAATATTTATTTTAATTCTTTTATATACTTACAAACTCATCACTTTCTAAACATGGATACACACTATTACTATTCATAACAAAGATATAAATTATTAATTTCTGGATTAACCTGTCCTTATCTATGAGGAAAACAAAATATTCATGCAAAAAAAAAAAAAATCTTGTTCCTTCCTTTATCCTTTCATGTGCCACATTTAAAGATATTAGTAATCAAATAGAAGTGCTCAGAATCTTTCTAAAAATGTTTAAAATGGCTTTTGGACTCACAGATGACTGGTCAAGTTTCTTGTGAAAATTCAGGACAACACCCCAACCAAAATCCATATCACTGTGCTTCACCTGAAAACAAGGCGAAATGAATAAAAACACTTTTTATCACTACTACATAAACCAAAGTCTTCATCAATATAATCAATTTAACATCAAACGTATAAACTTATGAGGGAATGAAAATAAATATCCAAAAATTTGTAATTACATAGGTAATGTAGTTAAATTCATGAAACAACTGAGAAGTAATAACAACCTTCAGAACCCGGCCAGGTTGTAAGAAAGGTAAAAGGTACGTTGGTTTCAGTATAAAATGCCTCAACTCCTTGCCAAGCATATCAAGCTGTTGTCTGATTTTGTAGTAAGATGACACAGAATCTTCATCTTCAATGCTTAATGCTTTGTAAGATTCCTCCTTCTTGTGTAGTTCTATATGAAACAGAAAGCAATATGACAATTATAACAAAGCAAACATCTATTAGACATAATCAGGCCTATAAAATCAATAAAATCTTAATTAAAACAAGGGATTTATATTAAAACTTTCATGCCAATCTCCTCCAAATAATGCGACATTCTCATAGAAACAAAATAGAATAGTCAGTTAATTTCCACTTACATCATAAAGCAGGGGTTCTATTATATTCATAGTTTTTTTGTTGTTTTAAAAATGGTTTTACAGCGCTTGTAACACACTAAGGTCATATCAGCGCCAGTAAAAAGTAAGAAAATGGGATAATAAAAAGTTCTAGATTTACCCCCAAAAAAGGTTTAGACTTAGTCAGGGAATTGGTTCAAATAGGAAACGTATATGTAGATTCCACTATGTAGAGCACACTATCAGTGTACTTAGCTTGAGATCACCTAAATGTCTCACTCAAACGCAAGCTCAAGATCTCAGTAAGAGGAATACACTCAAATGTTTACAAATCATATGTTAAAAATAACAGTACATAACAGAGAGATGATTTACAAGGAAAACTATCATCTCCCAAAACTATAACTATACTATACATTCGACTGTTTCCCTCCCAGCTGTCAGGACAAAACCAAGTAATCTCATTCCAAGACAACGACAGAAAGCAATTGAAAACCAGATACAGGGGTATAGAGGACACAGCAAGTATCTCCCTGCCCACTATGGGAGGTCAGGAACCCACCCCAGAGATTCATAGAGTATACTTAGTATTTATTTTACTTGGGTTTTTTTCTTTAAATAAAAACCAACTCTGCATCTATTTTTGTCCACATGCTATGACCAGGTACGTATCTTCTATTTAATCACAAACAACTGGCCAGTGACTAAATTACAACCTGAAAAACCTCTATCCCCAAACCTTCTGGAAATTTAAATCCCCCCCCCCCCCCCCCCCTTTCTAATTAAAAATAAGCAAAAAGGACCATATAAATGATCCAAATAACTAAAGCAACAAAAGACACCAAGAGAGCGGTATGGTGGTACTGTCACGCAGACTAGATTGACGATGGGAATGTCCAATGTTACTGCAGTGAAGAAAATTGTGGAATCTGATAATGAGAGAGAGATAGAGAGAGAGAGAGAGAGAGAGAGAGAGAGAGAGAGAGAGAGAGAGAGAGAGAGAGAGAGAGAGAGAGAGAGAGAGAGAGAGAGAGAGAGAGAGAGAGAGAGAGAGAGAGAGTGAGAGAGAGAGAGGGGGAGAGAGAGAGAGAGAGAGAGAGAGAGAGAGAGAGAGAGAGAGAGAGAGAGAGAGAGAGAGAGAGAGAGAGAGAGAGAGAGAGAGAGAGAGCACAGCCGTTTAAATAGGACCCAAACTTTCACTTTAGTTACTTTTTCCCTCACTGGCTACCGTCAAGTAATGTAAACAATCCGCCGTCAGCCACAGTGATAACAACTGTCAAGACGGGGTGCATTGGCAATAAATTTTGTCTGCAGGTAAATCTCATCGCTTTGAATTTCTCTCAGACAGAGAGTAGTAGAAATTTCATCAAAGTACTCAATTTTCTCAGCCCGTTGTGGATGCAGCATCTTTTTCATAATTTTCAAACATATATGGATACAAAGGCCAGCTTTTCCTCTACAAGACGCAATTATTTTTGTTTACATCATTAAATGGTAAGTTTGTATTTTGCTCTTTTGAATAAGCAAAGTTTTTAATGAAATAAATATTAAAATTATAAGTTTAAGAAATATTTAAAATTCAAAATATCAAACCAACACTTTATACCATCAAGTGTGAGGGATCAGAGAAAAGTTGATGAAATTCTCTTTCATATGATATAAATTTTAATTATGTAGATTTAGGAATTTAAGAATAGAGGGTGTTTAAAGGAATCTCATTAATTATTTTTGTTACCAACAAAGAGGAAAATATTTCATGATATTTTAGAAACCCAATGATAAAACTAGATAGTGATGATAAGAGACATTTATTTAATTTGATTTCATTTAATTTAAGCGGAAATTTTAAATCTTTCTTAAATTTACTTATTTATGCTCTGTTCAGGTTATGGAGAGACACACTGAAGACGGTCATTATACCAGTACAAATGAAATATGTCGAATTTGTTGTGAAAGAGTACAGAGCCGTGCTGAGAGGATTAAAAGACTCTAGACGTTATCAACAGTTGACTATAAATATAAGTGTGAAATTCTGACATATTTCAATATTTCAATTTGCGAGAAATGTGTCTCACTGATACATAATCTAAAGAAACGCGATGCACATATTGATACCTTTGATTCTGTGAGAAAACTCTGAACAAGAAACAATACTTTATGAGGTGAATATGATCCTAATCTTTCACCAGTGATGTGCTATATGCAGTCTATATGGTACCCAAATTAAAAGAGGCAGATCACGAAAGAAAGATTGTGCAGGTCAAGTAAATAAAAAAAGAGTAATGGGCATGGATATCTCAAAAATAAGGTTATGAAAACTATTATACTCTTTAAGATTTTCTTAGTGGTTTTGATTGTCTTCAAATGCATGTCCTTATATAATAATTTTTAATGAAATTCTTATCATTCGTTGATTCTGGGATAAATATAAGTGAATCACATTGACTATGTTTCTAGTTTATTTAAAAAATTGCATTAAGACAATGCTGTGATTGGATTTCAGTTTTACCTTACTCAAACTCCTTACTTTTACGTATAGGTGAACTGATATCTCAAAAATGCCCCAATCTACTGGTATAAAATTTATATGTCTACCTTCTACAGATATTCAACATCATTTCCATTTCTTTCCGTTTTAAAATCTAACGTGTTGAACATTTTAAAATATTCTCTTTAGAATTTTCATTCACTTAAATTCATGTATCAATTTCATGGGATATCCCTCATGCTTTTTAACACCATCATAATTATGATTATATAATCAATGAAAACTCTGTTATTAAACTGTATAGTAGTATAAAAATGTTTTTGTTACACTTAATAACTGCATTACTACATTAATTTGAAATTCAGAAAAAATCAATCAAAACGGATATAAATTTGTCTCCCTCTCTCAGTGTAAGGCTATGACTCATCAGTCAAGGACTGGCTAGATTTACCTGGCAAACTAAACTGAAAGTGATAAACGCCTGTGAGAGAGAGAGAAAAAGAGTGTGTGAGAGAGAGAGAGAGAGCGAGAGAGAGAGAGAGAGAGAGAGAGAAAGAGAGAGAGAAAGAGGAAGAGAGAGAGAGAGAGAGAAAGAGAGAGAGAAAGAGAGAGAAAGAGAGAGAAGAGAGAGAGAGAGAGAGAGAGAGAGAGAGAGAGAGAGAGAGAGAGAGAGAGAGAGAGAGAGAGAGAGAGAGAGTGAGTGAAAGAAGAGAAAATAAAACCTACTTTCTAAAAGTTCTGGAATTGCAGCATAATTTTGGAACTGGAAAAAAGATCTCTCCAACATATACTCTGGGTTGATTTCCTCCACTCTTAGTAAATTCAGCACCATGTTGTATGTCAAGTGGAAGGCTGAATTCAATGGATCTGGTGCTCCCTATAACACAAATAATAAATATTTTAAGGGTTTTACAGGGCTTATAGAATTACAATTAAAGCACCAAAGAAAAGGTAAGACAAAGGGGAGCTGGTTCAAATAGGGAACAGATGTAGATTCCAAGAGCACGCCATAGTGTACTTAGTTTGAGATCATCCTGAATCAAGCACGGGTCCCCACTTAGAGGAACACACTCAAATGTTTACAAAGCATATATATATATATATATATATATATATATATATATATATATATATATATATATATATATATATATATATATGTATGTGTGTGTGTGTGTGTGTGTGTGTGTGTGTGTGTAAAACTAAAAATAATACAGTGATGATTTACAAGACAAAAAATATCATCTCCCAAAATGCTAACAATACATTTGACTGTTTCAGTTTCAGTTTTCAGTAGAAGACACAGTAAGTACCTCCCTGCCCACTATGGGAGGTCAGGAACCCCACCCATAAATAAATATTTCATACTGAATTAAAGTAGTGTCAATTAAGTGAATTCTATTTTCATTTAAATAGAAACTGATTATAAACATGGACAGAGATGCCAACTCTAAATTTGGCTCACAGGAATTTAAGACACTACTCGGAGGAATTTCAATGCCGAAAGAGTAATTTCCACAAATAAGAAAAGGGAATTCGGATGGTTTGGCATTGTGTTTATATATCCTATAATTCTAAATTGATAGCTGATTAGAACTATATAAGTAAATACAATGCCAACTACAATCCCACCCAAAGTCCCTTTATTTCAAATAAAATAAAGCTTCAAAACCTAATGGTTGTAGAAGTGGTGTTGTCATAATGATACATGGGTAGCGGTTGTGGTAGTATTGGTAATGTTGATGATGCGGTGGTGGTGGTTGTAGTAGTAGTGGTATGATGATGATGTGGTGGTCGTGGTTGTAGCAGTGGTAGTAGTGATGATGTGATGGTAGTGGTGGTTGTTGTAGTGATGATGATGTGGTGGTTGCTGTTGTAGTGGTAGTGATGATGTGGTGGTGGCGGTTGTTATGGCAGTAGTGGTAGTGATTATGCATTGGTGGTGATTGTAGTAGTATGGTAGTGGTGGTTGTAGTAGTCGTGGTAGTGATGATGTGGTGGTGGTGGTTGTAGTAGTAGTGGTAATGGTTGTGGTTGTTGTAGTGGTAATGATGATGTGGTGGTGCTGGTTGTAGTAGTAGTGGTAGAATGATGATTTTAATGGAAACAAAAATGAATCAAAAACTTTTCATGACTTATTACCAGATTGTGAACTAGTTCAGAAGATCAATTGTTTAGATTAAGTCAAAAAATAATTGATGGCTTTCAAGATGGAAAACATACAGTCGCGGTTTTTGTTGATCTCCAACAAGCCTATGACAAAGTATGGAGGAAAGGGTTGTTATCAAAAATGATGGACTACGGAATTGATGGAAATCTCTACTTCTGGATTAAACAATTTCTAAGTAACAGAACAATCCAAACAAAAATTAATAACGGACTGTCAAACAGAGAAGTATTAGAGGAAGGTCTCCCACAAGGATCCTGCCTCAGCTGTACTCTCTTTCTTATTTTTATAAATGATCTACCAGAAGTATTACAGACAGAAAAGGCCCTATATGCTGACGATTTAGTTATGTTATACTACGAAGCACCTACCAATAGCCTCCAATAGAATAAATGAAGATTTAGAAAGCTTAAACACCTTCTGTGATAAATGGAAGTTTAAAGTAAATTGCAATAAAACAGTCTACTCTATATTTACTAAGAGCCATCCTGTTTCCAAGAAAGAAATAACACTCTCCATCCAAGGCCATCGACTCGCGAAAGAAGAAAACCCCACATATTTGGGCATACAGTTAGACAGACAACTATCTCTGAACAAACAAAACTCAGAATGTAAAAATCAAAGCCACAAAGAGACTCCAGTTACTAAAATGACTAGCCAGTACTAATTGGGGAGCAGACAAAAACTCGCTTCGACAACTCTATTTAGGCTATGTGCGTTCTGTCATGGACTACAATTTAGCCCTCCAAAATGTAGGTAGTAAAAACACACATAAAACCTTGGACAAAGTACAAAACCAAGCCCTTCGCTTCATCTCCGATGCCCTGAGATCGATACCCACAGCAGCATGTGAAATACATACGAATGTGGAACCACTTGGACTTCGCAGAGAATCAGCAGTGCTTGAAATGGTTGAAAGATACAAAAGAAAAGAGGAAAACCATCCAAACAGAATTCTGGCAGAGAAATGGAAACCAAGAACAAGATTAAAACAAAAATCCCTGCTACACATTGCTAACAACTTGAATGAAAGACACAGACTCCCAGAAAACAGAGAAAAATCTATTTTAATCAGTCAAAAACCTCCATACGCCGAACTAAAACTTCCAAAAATAAAGACTAACCTCATAGAAGAAACAACAAGAAATAAAAACAAATTAAATATACAAACATTAGCAATGAAGACAATACAAGAATACCCAGACAACTGGATACACGTTTACACAGATGGATCTGCCCACAAAGGAACTAAAAATGCTGGGTATGGGTTTGTAGTAGAATACCCAGATAAAACCTGTAATAAAATCCACAATTCTTGCGGAAGCTCCTGCTCAAACTACGACGCAGAAGCAGTTGCAATAGAAGCCTCACTGCGACACCTCTCTTCTGTTCTCCAGCTAACCCTTCAAAACTTCAAATCGGTTCTCCAAGCTCTTGCTTGAATGTCAACCTCTTGAAGACCTGAGATGCACATTCCTCCCACCAAATCCAAGCATCAGGAACACACTTTATAGTCACCTGGAACAACTACAAAAGACGTCTAACTTCTACGTCATGGCACAAGACTGAAGGGCTAGAGCTCAGGTGGTCGCTGGTTCGGATAAGTAAATAAGTAAGAACTAGTTCAGCATGTGACCAGACCATCGACCATGTCAGTACAGATGAAGGTTTAGGTCAATTTTTATCTCCTGTCCACAATATAAAGTGTCTGACCATCATCTTTTATTCTCCTCCATCTACCTAACAACAAATTGCCCTGTAAAGAAACAGATTACCTCACGTGATTTTAAGAACATCGACATGGAACTCCTAAGGAAAGATCTAACTCATTCGATAAAGAAACAACATGGATGCCAACATACTAAACGCAGGCCTGTAAATGATTGGTGAAAAACTTGTCTGAACTTTTTGAAAATATGGATTAATTAACTCTTTAGTTGCCATGGTCGCTGTACGGCGACCAAAAAAAATGGTCGCTGAGTTGCCACAGTCGCTCTACGGCGATGAGTCAATGACCGCTATTATCGAGGCGAATAATTAAGTCTACGAGCAGTAATTATACTGCTGAACTGCCATACATCTTACTGACGGCTATTGACAGCATTTTCTCGTGCATTCATGATTTAAATTCGATTTTTACATTGTTTTTTTCGTAATTTTCCGTT
The DNA here is from genome assembly GCF_034508935.2 of Berghia stephanieae. Taxonomy (NCBI): domain Eukaryota; kingdom Metazoa; phylum Mollusca; class Gastropoda; order Nudibranchia; family Aeolidiidae; genus Berghia; species Berghia stephanieae. The sequence continues at coordinate 63,551,655 of NC_088360.1, read as the reverse complement.
GCCAAGGCTTTGTTTGTATTCCACTAGGGAATCAGATGAAGAGATTGATGTGTATAGACATGATAGTGACTCAGGAGATTAAATCTTTATCAGAATTGGAGATTACGGACATTGAATCTAGTTCGAGGAGTGACGAGGGAGGGTCAGACAGTGATTTTAGTGATGTTCCAGGGGGTCGTGGGGACAATTTACAGAATGTAAACAGAAGGGGCCATGGCACAAATGCTCGAGATGATGGTAACCAATGGATATGGAATGTATTGACACATGAAGAGACTCATAATCCAGCTGAATGGCTCATTGAGGTTGAAAACAATTCTGGAGCAAGGGATGTTGGGGAGCGTTCACATATTATGTCAACAAAAAATTGGCATTTTTAGACCCCCCCTCCCCCTTGGGTTTAATGAAGAAAAGGTTATGCCTGTGAAGTATTTTCAGCTTTTTCGCCCCGATGTTTTGGGAGAGGAAATATGTTACTTATTTTTTCTCCCTCCCATCCCCCACACAAAGAAGAAAAAAAACCACAGTAAATGAAGAGATATCAATATGATATTTTCTGTACTTTTTGTTCAATCATTACTCAATAACATGCAACAATAAACAAACATTTTTATTCATATATGGTGGAGATACAGGCCCATAAACACAGAAATGCATGAAAAATAAATATAATTAGATATCCAAGATGGCCGCCAAGGTCATGTGACCTAATTTGCATATCACATTACGTCAAACCTTTTTAATTCAAGGATTAAAACAACGAATGATGACATTTAAAAAAGGGTTTCTCCACTAGTGGGAACAACTCAACACCTTAACTCCTGCTTCCACATCTATGTAAGGGCCTTAAGTTTACTTTTCTTCAACTAAGCTGAAAATATAGTGCATTTGATTGAACAATAAATTGAATAGTATTCAAATACTCTGCCTTTGTTGCCATTTTGTCAGCTATTTTTTTTAAATTCAAGATTTGAAATCTTATTCCTGCGTTTGGTTTTCTTTACTTTCAACACCTATAACTGCAAATTTATCCTCTCTCTCCCTCTTTCTCTTTATAATTTTTTCAACCTTCTTTTCAAAGAATTCGTCTGTTGGCAGCCCTTGAGGAACTGAGAAGAATAGAGATGACGAAAGCTCAACCATCTCTAAACCTACATTCTCTCCATTTATACCACACCTCCCTTATTCCCAAGTTCACTACCAACTAATCCCATCTCCCATTGTCTCAGGTCGACCAGAAAGTCAGTTTAAAATTTGACTCATATGAATTTCAGACATGACTCTGAAGAATGACAACAGGAATTTCTGCATACAAAATCTCCTGTTGACCAGACAGCCAACTGGTAGTAGTTCTTATAATTCACATACATCATGAAACGCACATTGTAATAAAATACACAGAAAAAAACACAGAAAGCAAAAGTTACTCTTCATTATTATTTTTTTACAAGATCAGAAATAACAGCAGATAATCTCCACTTCTGACCAAAAGTAACTTTTCATGGAATAATATTATCTTGTGTCTTAAATAATTTTAAAAATACATTTGGTTGAAATTAATAGTTCAATTGAATATACTAGAATGGTAAAAACGCTTGCTTTGTACTATTATCTTATTCATGCTTTTGTCGATAACCAATCTTAGGATCATATGTAAACAGTATAATAAGATAACTTTAACAAGTTAAAGTTTCTCTTTGATCGCAGTGAGCACACATGACTATTGTGGCTGTTGCAGGGTAGACAAGACATTAAATAGGATTGTCGGTTCTCCATAACATTCTTTCGTAGCTACAATAGTGATAGTATTTTTAGATTCAGTCTGAAATCTTTTTTCCAAGTTAAATCTGAATTTTGGCATCTTAGGTAAATGGAAAAACTGGCAAAGTAACATTAACAATATTTCTAAAATAAATTGATAGATTAAAAAATCATTCACTATTTTGACCAATTATAAAACATCTCACCTTTAAGATTGTTTTACCATTCTCTGGTGTTATTTTCTCATCCACCATCATAATGACAATACCCCTTTCATCCAAACCTCTTCGACCAGCGCGGCCAGACATCTGAATATATTCTCCAGATGTTACCTACATAAGAGTATAAACTTTCATTAAAAAAACAAACAAAACAAATGTGATATCAAATATATATGTCATGCTTATAACCTTGTTAACAATTATCACAAATCCTAGTGGAGAGGTAGTAAGCCTTTCCAATTGAATGTAATGGTTACAGAATAGATACTTCACAAATTCATACTCTAATCACACCAATTAAATAGAGGTGAGTTACAGCAAAGCATTTGCAGTCAAATTGAACAGCAATTCTAAAGCAATTCTCAACAACTGACTCTCATTAACTTTTTGGAAAGTTGGTATTTGATCAATATCCTAAATCTTATCTTTCATAAAATAGAATTTCCATTAAAATAAAAAATATAAAAAGAATCAAAATTACTTGGCTAAAATATGTGTGCTAATTTGGCAAAACCAGTTGGATGTCGCACAAGCTAGTTTTCAGATAAAGGTAAAAAATCGTCTGCATGATTTTCATTTTTTAATTTATTGTTTTTGTTATCATTCCATCTCACAAAGGATTTTACAATTTGAAGATTATTTATAGATAATTTAATTTTGTTTCTTTCGGAACCAAACCTCAAGATATTACATCTATGTCCTGTTTTTAAAAGTGATTTTCTCTGTTTAATTTTTGAACCCCAGGCCTTCAATTGTAAATAACCCTAATTAAGATAATTACAAAATTCAAACTGCATTTTGTTGTGAAATGGTGTCTGTTTAAATATATATTAATATTTGATTTGATTTTTTTTTGTCAGATCACCACAGATATATCACGCCAATTAAGCATGATCAAAATCAAGTAAACCGAATGTTAAAAAAAACCCAACCCCAAAACACTCACATTTCTAAAATCTTTTCCGTCAAACTTTCGACAACCTGTAAACAAAACTGTCCTTGCAGGCATGTTCAGACCCATTGCAAACGTTTCAGTGGCAAACAAAGCCTGGAAGAGACAAACAAAATATAAATTGATATTTAATATCAGAGCTACCAACCCAAAATGCCAGTAAAACAGGAAAATAATTTAAGAGGATGACATTGTTATTACCCTCAAAAATTTATTGCAAAATTTAAAGAGGAAAATCCCTATTAAAAAAGTGTGAGTTGACTATAATAAATGATGGAGCAATCTATTTATGGGCGTCACAAAGAAACCCAATACTCCTGTAAATGGTAAATTGTCCCCACTACCTCTGAAAATCCCCTGTGTGGTGTCCGGGGTCCCTCAACTGAGAGGGTGCAAGAATAGCCTAACGACAAGCAAAAGGCAATTAATGGTGTGTGACTCCCCTTTTTTTGAGTCAGGTCCTCCATGTTGGGAGTTGTTGTCGAAGGGTTAACACCCCTTCCGTAAAACAAACCGTTACAGAATCGCAGACGAACAGATCAAATCCTCTTTTTAGCTTGGGCGTTCTGCAATGACAGAATTTATGAATGACAACAGACAAAACCGAAAGGACTCTGCTGACCCGATGACGTCTTCGCCAAACAAGCAGCTTCGAATTATTAAAGAAGCTGATATACAGAGAAGTGATAAGACATGGAACGAGGAAAAAAATGTAGCTAAGGATAGAAACTGTTTGTCTGTGGCCCATACCCTGACCCAGGGTGAAAAAGGCAATGATGATGACCTCTGAAAAATGTTTTTCGACTCTCACAGCCCCCTTGAAAAACGACAATATAATGCCAGGTACCATAGTCGAGCCCATTTGGGGAATGCAGCCACCCCCCCCCCTCCATCTCGCTGAGAAGTAGTTATATATTCAGGTTAACCCATTGCCGCCCAAATCGCCCGTAATCGCCCGCTCAAAAAACATCTCAAACAGTCCAAATCGCCCGATATCGCCTGCCAGGTACCCAGCATCTTTGAACCCGTAAACTAAAAATGTGTGTAGAACCACTTCTTTTTATTTAGTAAACGAAAGTAGAGAAAGAGTGAAAGTGAAACTAGAAATTTCCCGATCGTTTTTATCTCAATTCGTTTTTCTGCTGTGTTTTTTTAAGTTTGTCGACCAAATCGGTTGTGGTAACGTCCTTTTTTTTTTTTTTTTGCTGGAATGGCGTTTGAATTCCTCAACTCTCGGGCGTGATCAACGTTTTTTAATGGATAGTGATGATGATAGTACTCATTCAGACACTGAATCAGACATTGAGGTTGAGTTGGATGCGCATTTTGATGACATTGACAATGGGTTTCATGTGTTTTAATATTATTATATATTTTTCAACTTTAACATTTTTTTTTCAAATCAAAATATGAATCAATCGTCCAAAACAATACATCAAATTAAAGGCAATTCATTCTTCTTTCCAAAACAGCTTTTATTTTGTTTCTAGCATGCCTCACATTCTTGCAATTAATTTTTTAATGAAGTGTACTATGACATTTGGAAGAGTTATCTCCCCTCGCATGGTCTGTGAGAGACATTTTTTCAGATTATGCCCGGGCAGCAATGGGTTAAAAGTATGTTTCTTTTGTTTTTAAAGGGTTTTACAGTACTAGCGACACATCTAGGTCATTTCAGCGCCTATTAAGGAAAAGCATATGAGAAAAAGTAAGACAAAGGCGAATGAATCAGATAGGAAACAGACGTAGATTAGATTCCAAGAGCACACCATCAGCGTTCTTAGTTTGAGATCACCTAAAAGTGTTATCCAAACTCCAGCACAGAATCCCACTAATAGGAATACACGTTTACAAACCATTATATTATATTCAAAACAAAAAATATATTGGTACATAGCAGGGAGATGATTTACAAGGAAAAAAAAACATCTCCCCAAAACTACAAACTATACATTCAACTGTTTCCCTCCCAACCAAGGTCAGGAGAAAAAAACTAAGTAATCCCATTCCAAGATAAAGACAGATATAAAACAGAAAGAAGACACAGCAAGTGACCTCCTGCCCACCATTGAAGGTTGAAAGACCCCACCCAGAGGTTTAAAGTAGCGATGATGTTCTGGTGGTAGTGATGATGATATGATGGTGGTTGTAGTATGATGATGTGATGACGGATGTAGTAGTGGTAGTAGTGATGATGATGGAGTGGTGGTTGTAGTATTGGTGGTGGTAGGGATGGTGATGATTGTAGCAGTGGTGGTATTGATGATGGGGTGGTGGTTGTTGTAGTAATAGTGGTGTTGGTGATCATTTTGACATGCTAGTGATGGTTATTGTAGGGAAGGTAATGCAGATTATCTGGTGGTGGTTGTTGTATTAATATTGGTAATGGTGATCCGTATACCCAAAAATAATTAATTCCCAACCCTGGAAAGAAAATTTTCAAATCCCTGACCTTTTTCCAATTTTCCCACCTTTTGGGAACTCTGAAAGTGACTGTCTTTGAAAGAGTCACTGTTTTTGAGGGAGAGGGTTAAATATTGTAATACATATTAACGCCCATATATATTAGGCATCTTGGGACATTCTCCACTCAATATTTTTAAAAATTCAATACCAGTACACTAAAAGACAGAATTACTATACTTTTTCTCTTGAAAATGTTTTCTTTTGTCTTAATATATCATTCTCATGTTACAACAATAAAAAAGGAAAGATTCAAGATTCCATTTTAAAATGAATTCTCCCATCAATGCTTCATCATTTGACTGTGTTGTTTTTTTTAATTTTTTTTTTTGTTTGTTTGTTGCTTTAGGTCTCTTCCAACACAATTGAGGTTATATGAGAGACCGCTGAAACAAAAAAACAAGCAATCTAACAAAAATAGTACAAATGTAAATCAAAATCATAACCTAAAGATATCATAAGCTAAATTATAAATAACCAAGAACAAACAGGCAGAAGATTTACAGAAAAAAAAATATCCCCTGTCAAAAATACAATCACAAACCAAAGAAGCAGGATAGGCTAGTAAAGAGAAGAAGAAACGACATCACTATCGGATCGTACACCCATGCGAACATCATAGGTATATGATTCAAGGGTGATGCTCCCATCCAACCACCCGCGTGTTGTTTTGGTTTTCAGAATTAAGATATGATTTGATAATACAAAAGATAAAGCACCACACTTTAAAAAAATAAATTACCTTTATGAGACCTTCAGAGAACAATATCTCAATGGTTTCTTTAAGCAGAGGTAATAAACCAGAGTGATGAATTCCAATGCCTTTCTTCAACAATGGGAGGACATGTTCTACCTGTGGCAACCTTTTATCCTCATCAGATAAGGCATCTACTGCGTTATTAAAAACTTCTTCAACTAGTCGCTTCTCTTCCTCTGTAAACAAATTAATTTCAAAAAGAGCAAATTTAATCAAATGCAAGTTATGAATATATTTTAAAAATTTATAATCATCCCTCTTTGATGTGGCCTCCACAACTGCCAACCGAAACAAGCCTCTGTCGTGCGAATCCTTCCACATTCAGTCACTGGGTTATTCATCCATTCGCTGATGCAGAGACGCCAACTTTAAATTTGGCTCACAGGAGTTTCAGACACCACTCGTAGGAATTTCAACGCCGAAAGAGGAATTTCCGCACACAAGAAAAAGGAATTCGAATGGTATTTGATATTGTGTTTACATAATGTATAGTTTTAAATAGATAATCGTTGATGTGGTGGTGATGGTGGTTGTAGTACAAATGGTAGTGGTGATATTTTAAGGGTTTTGTAGTATAGTGTGTAGATGAATGGGTGGTTTATGTATGATAGTGATGATGTATGGTGGTTGAGTAGAGTGGATGATGATAGATGTAGTTGTGTGTTGTTGTTGTTGTTGTGTTGTTGTTCTTGTTGTTGTAGTAGTAGTAGTAGTAGTAGTAGTAGTAGTAGTAGTAGTAGTAAGTAGTATATAGTAGTAGTAGTAGTAGTATAGTAGTAGTAGTAGTAGTAGTAGTAGTATAGTAGTAGTAGTAGTAGTTAGTAGTAGTATAGTAGTATAGTAGTAGTTGTAGTGATGATGATGTGGTTGTAGTAGTAGTGGTAGTGATGATGATGTAGTGGTGATGGTGGTTGTAGTAGTAGTGGTAGTGATGATGATGTGGTGGTGGTGGTTTTGTTTGTTTTTTGTTTGTTTTTAGGTGTTTAACGGCGCTTTCGACACTATTTAGGTCATTTAAGCGCCCGTTTCTGTCTTTTATCAATCTTTTATCGGCCCTGAGGGGCCATAGCTGATCAAAACGTGTACTGTTGTAATAAAATCTTTATAAAATCATAATAGTTACATGTTTGTTGAGTAAAAATATCTATTTACAATTTCTGCAGGAGTTCACATTCCTGCAGATACTTTAAAATTGTAAGCGGATCGACCGACTGGAACAGAGACTTCAAGTCTCTGTTATCATAATGTTGTGACCTTATCTGTTCTAATTCTGTACATTAAATTAAAATGTGTTGAACTGTCAGGTCACAGTTACATGTTCTGCAGAGGGGTTTTTCATCCCTCTCCAGAAGGAAACGGTGAGTGAGGGCAGTATGTCCGATCCGGAGTCGAGTTATTTTTACCTCGTCTCTTCTTTTTAGCCCCGAGTTGGGTCTGGGGCCGAGGTCACTTTTAATTTGTTTGAATTTGTTATGTACATCTCGACTCCAGGATGGTGGTGGTTGTAGTAGCAGTGGTGGTGGTAGTGATGAAGATGAAGTGGTGGTGGTGCTTGTAGTAGTAGTGGTAGTGATGATGTGGTGATGGTGGTTGTAGTAGTAGTAGTGGTAATGATGATGTGGTGGTGGTGATTGTAGTAGTAGTGGTAGTGATGATGTGGTGGTGGTGGTTGTAGTAATAGTGGTAATGATGATGTGGTGGTGGTGGTTGTAGTAGTAGTGGTAATGACGATGTAATGGTGTTGGTGGTGGTTGTAGTAGTAGTGGATAGTAATGATGATGTGGTGGTGGTTGTGGTTGTAGTACTAGAGGTCGTGATGATGATGTGGTAGTGGCGATTGTAGTAGTAGTGGTAGTGATGATGTGATGCTGGTGGTTGTTGTAGTAGTGGTATTGATGATGTGGTAGTAGTTGTTGCAGTAGTAGTGGTAGTGATGACGATTTGGTTGTGGTGGTTGTAGCAGTAGTAGTAGTGATGATGATGTGGTGGTGGTTGTAGTAGTAGTGGTAGTGATGATGATGTGGTGGTGGTTGTAATAGTGATGGTAGTTGTGGTAGTGGTAGTGATGATGATGTGGTGGTGGTGGTGGTGGTTGTAGTAGTAATGGTAGTGATGATTATGTGGTGGTGGTTGCAGTAGTAGTGGTATTGATGATGACGTGGTGGTGATTGCAGTAGTAGTGGTAGTGATGATGGTTGTAATACTAGTGGCGGTGATGATGATGTTGTGGTTGGAGGGGGGGGGGGGAGGTATCCTTGGAACAAATTGACCTCACCGGAATTTGACGGAAGTTGCCCGGAGCCCGGAATTTTTTGCTCCAGACCGGAGTTTTTTCCGGTGAAACAGGAGTATTGGCATCACTGCTGATGTCATGTGATTCGTCTTCTTCCTGGTCTCCCTCTCCATCTTAAAGATAGAATGCGCTTGGCCAAGGAGTTCACAACATTGCCATCCGGAAGTATAACGGATCAACACACAAACTCTGTGTAACCATGAACTTTTATAGTCCGGTTAATACAGTTTAGTGAGAACAACTCACAAACGCGGATGGCAAAAACAATAACAAAGGCCTGAGTGACGTCATCTGCATACTATCTATACTCACCACAATACCCTCTAGAAAAATATTTTCAAGGGTGTCATGTCTCTTGATATGTCCAAAAAAAGCAAGTTTTAGTTTCTGAATCATCTTGATGAGATATGGCTCCTTAATGCATGGGACTCTTTCACACTTTGGTTAGTTTCCTTTGCTATCCAAGAAATGCGGAGAATTTTTACAGTAATATTTCATTTCAAATTTTATACTTATCATTTATAATAATGATAATAATAATGTCTTTTCCGTTTATCACTTTAAACTTCAACATAGTCACCATAGTCCAAGAGGAATTCAATTGGCAAACTTTGACAGAATTGAGTCACCTAAGCCTGCACCTCGCCATCACTGCCAAAATTTGCCCCCTTCAGGTGTCTCTTATTAAGAAAAAGAAAAAGTCACTTGGAGCTAAATTGGAACTGTAAGGGGGGTGTTCTATGACTTAAAGAAAACTTCCTCTTTCAATGTGATTGTGCATTTATGTAAGTAGTTCTCACTCAATTCTATCAACCAGACAATAAGCGTTCAAGATTACACAGTTTTGTGTGTTGGTATATTATATCAGGCTGGTGGGTGTTATGCGTAATTTGCCTACACATACAGCATTAATAGCCAACTGGGTTAAAAAAAGAATTAAAAATTTTCCATGACGGGGTTTGACAGAATTTATAGGGAACTTCCGACAATTGTAAAAGCCTCGCAGTGTGTTCATTCATCCTACTACGTACGGGGTATTTAAAAAATCTCTTTCTCCCCCCCTTTTTTTTTATTTGGCACATTGCCTGATTTCAATCCTTGACGGAAAAATAATTATTAGTATCTATAGATATATGGCTTACCACTGTTGAGATCAAGTTTGGACATCTGCATCCCATACATTTCACACTCTTTCCGGCCAAAGCTGAACACAATCACAGGTGCAAAATTTCTTTCCATTATAAGCTTAACAATTTTGAAACAGTCTGACTCGTTAGCTGCAGATGAAAGAAACCAAGATTATTTTTCATGACTATTGAATAAAGTGTGGTGCATTGGATGTTTAATGGTGAAATTTTATAACCGAAAAAAAAATTATTATTAGAACTTGACTTATAAAAAAATCATTTTAAGGTTACAGAACATGAAAGTTCCATTCTATCAAATTTTCAGAGGGTAGAAAATGACAGGGCTCTTACCTTTACTTCCCCGCTTTTTTCCTTTTTGGTCCCCCTTTGCAGCATCTCCTGCATCGCGCAAAACAGTCATGGCCGTATTAAAGTTATCCTCATGGAACTCACCCTGGGGAAAAAAGTCACCACAGGAACTTGTAACACGCCTAGCAGGCTGATTTTTTGTATGTATTCTTCAATCTAATAACTATAAATACTTTTCATCGTCAAACCTCATAATTGACTGTTTTTAACTCTTCTAATCTATACTACCTAACGAAATTTCAGAAACTACATAGAACATCAACTCTACCATTTTCATACACAAATTTCTGTTCTGTGCGGAATTACATGACATTTCATATGGAACTCAACCCGGTCTTTTATTATTGACAGAGACATAGTTACCTGGAAAAAGAGGCAAGCCCCTAATCGCTGCCATGACAACAGAGTATCAGTACCTAGGTACCTTGTTTTTAGTGGTTTTACAGTGCTTCCAACACTCAAAGGTCATTTCAGTGCAAGTAAATAAATGACGGGTAAAGCTGATGTTCATTTATATGACATGTCTCATTAAAAGCACACTAAAACAGTAGATTTAGGCCTGTAAATGAGCTCTATAAAAATTGACTGAAACTGGAACTCTTCGTAGCGGAAAAATCCAAAGAATCGAAATGAATCGTAAACAGCAAGCTCGCTTGAGCAAAACAATGGCAGAAAACTAATTTCAGGTCTGTAAATGGTTGGTGAAATAATTGTCAGAACTTTTTGAACACGCGAAAATAGACACAACAGGACAAAAATATGGAGACAACACAGACATGACACGTCAATTGACTAGTCAAATCATGTCACTTTCCCCTACTTATTTATAACGAGGTCCTTATTTTATGGTACCAAAAAAAAAATCCCAATTATTTGAGGGCCCAGGTCTGAGTTAGCTGTAAAATGAAAGGAAGAGAACAATTCCTACCCTTTTGAAGAATGTGTATCTTCGCTCCTGTTTGTGTTAAATGTTTACGTTGATTCTTTTGTTTATTTGGATTAATTCTTATAGAAAAAGAAGAAGTAGAAGTAGAAGTAGAAGTAGAAGTAGAAGAAGAAGAAGAAGAAGAAGAAGAAGAAGAAGAAGAAGAAGAAGAAGAAGAAGAAGAAGAAGAAGAAGAAGAAGAAGAAGAAGAAGAGGTGGTGCGGTCCCCAGATAAACTAACGCGTGAGAGCTTTCGAAGAAAAAGAATATTTCGAATAAAAATAATTACTTCGCATTATTTTTTTTCCCGTCTCACATCGGGACGGAACCAATAAAATATAGGGAAAACTATATGAGAACCAGGGAAAACTATATGAGAACCGGAGATATGCATGTGTGTCGGTAGCAAAATAGAGAGAAACCTTCCGGTCCGGTTCAACACACTTCTGTGTGTGTGTTATTTACTGACTAGGTGTGTATGTGTGTGTGTGTGTGTGTGTGTGAAGACGACTCACGCGAACTTCGCGACCTCTCTCTCGCTGGCTGTGGCACAGTAGCCAGGCAGTGAATATATCCACGTCTAGTGGAGCGTGTAGGTGGCATGATAATATTATAGCTTTTGTTTTGTTTTGTCTTTGATGCGACAAATAAAAATTATTTATTTTTTTAAAAAATTTTTTTTTAAGTTGGCATTTGAAACGGAATAAAATCTAATTTTTTCGAGGAAAGAAATAAAAGTCTATTATTTTCTTTTTTATTGGTTCTGTTCTTTGATGTTACGAATTTTATTTCTACTTTTATCTTTTTCTTTTTTCTTTTTAGCACTTATAGAGCAAAATCGTACTGTCGGAAATCCGACAATAGACAGAAGATTTACAGGCCTGTAATTTGCGTGGGAATTAATTAGGCTACTTACTATTGTTTCTTATAATTAGGTACCCAATCAGTGAAGAAAAGGTCAACCAGTTTAACAACGTGAGGCAATCGAGATGTGCTTGTAGCAATCATATAACTTTCGATTTGAAGGTGTCTACATAACGCACTTCCAGCGTACGCATTTTACTTTTTCATATTTTTTACTTTCCAACAGGTAAATGTGGTCAATTTTGGCTTAGACGAAACAGTGAAATTTTACACTCGGCAGCTCAGTTAAAATTGGCTACCATTGGGATCACGACAGGTTTGGAAAGTGAAAAAGATAATTTCATGAAGGCTGTATGAAAATACACTGGGATCTGTTCAGACACGGCAATTCTAAAAAGCGTCGCTTAGCCTTGGCAATATATTATCCATCGTTAATATAAATGGCTCATTAATATAAATGGCCCATGAGGTATGCGTAGCGCTGTGGAACATTCCTAATTACTTTACAGTCATTCAACTACGATTAATGAATTCTTTCTATCCTTTTGTAAAATATTTGAATTTGATGAATTGACTGAGAATTTACAGGTCTATAGATTACAAAAGCCAACCCAATTATTAATCACAATATTTGTTAAAAAACAGGGTTGCAGATTCAGGGGGGGGGGGGGGGGGGGGGGGGGGGGGGGGGAAATTACTGAACTTTTACATAAACACATCGACTGAACACTATATTCCAATAAAAAGACATTACATATTTACTTTTAAATACATGACATTATAGTTAAGGATAGCAATAGGTCAATAGTGATCTTAACTTGTATACTTGTATCCTGGTGTTTACTGGATGGATGTTCCTTTTCTAATCGCTTCATTTTCAGTAAGGTTGGGCTTTTGACTCCCATTCACCCAGAGGTTTATTAGCTAACTAAATTCATTAAATATACAGAAAATTGTCAACCCTGTAAAAAATACACATCCTTTCAGATATGATTTTCAAGAAAAAAAAAATCATTCTCCACAAAAATAAAATTCCATTTGACTGTCTCCCTAGTACAAAGACCTCACACATGTTCAGTTCAAAACAAGAGTGTCTCATTTAAAAACAAGTCAAAATAGAGAATAAAAAAAATCTATGAGGATATAAGAAAAAGTGGGGTTAGACCGATGTGAAACCCAATTGCCAAGGAACTGAAATGTATTCCTCCTCCTGCAAGATAATAGCAATGCAAAGCCCCTTTCGAAATAAGCAAAAGAGAACTCACATTTTCATCCACAACAAGGTGCAGTCCATCACCTCCAGCTGGAAAAATGTAGTGTTGTAAAGGAATGGGTCGATAATCTGTATATACAACATGGCATGGCTGGTGAATGAACAAATCAGATTTTTCCTTGAATTGATACACATGAATGGATTTAATGTGGCTCAAATTATAAAATTATCTCCCAATAAACTGTTTGATGCTGATTTATTTTTCAAAAATGGCAAAACTACAAAGAGGTTAGTTTCCATTACCTAACAATGGACAGAGACCTAACGCCACTTCCATTCATAAGCGATGCGTTTAAATTAAGCAATGAGGGGGAACTTTTGCATTTGTTAACAAATATGGACAAAAAAGTGGACTTATTTTCTCTTCATTTTTTATTATTTTTGTGTGAATAATGCACTGAATAAATTTGAGGAGAGTACTTTGTTTCTTTTAATCTCCTGATAATAAATTATTGGGTGATTTGACACTAGACAAAAGTTTTACACACAGATTTGAACATCTTATGCCAATAATAAAAGATTTAGAAGCCTACCTACACTCTATTCATTTGGAAAAAAAAAAAAAGATAATGTAGTTCATAACATAAATATTATAAATTATTATCATGAACTTCGGAAACACTTTTTTTTTATCAGAACAAGCTTTGTCAGACAAATTATAATGCATTTCTGAATCAAGTTGTGATGTAGACCTGTAAATGAGCTCTATAAAAATTGACTGAAACTCGACAAACTGAAGATTCAATTATTTTTTTTAAAATAAGGGCATCATTGGAGAGCAGAGTGATAAATACAATACATTAAAATGGTGGGTGTTATTTCTTACTGCAAGTATGACTGCCATAATTTGATGTAGTAGAAGGAATGCTAAATAAGCATGTCATTCATATAGGTAAAGATGACTTCATCAAAGTCATATTCCTGCCTCTGGAATTTTTTTGACATAGTCAGAAAAATAATCACCATTATCATCTTTAACTTCTAGCCATGACCAATTGAATCTATTCCTCACATCTTTATCGATGCTCGACAAGTCTGAATTGAATTGTGATCCACGAACAGCTCAGCCATTGTGAGAACATTAGAATAATGTAGCAATGAGCAAACTTGATTTTCAATCAGTAAATGACAGAAAAAAAAAAAACTTAAATAAATATGACTTCAGGCCAATACACTGAATTATTAAGTAGAAGTGAATTATCAAGAAGAAACTTCGGCAGGCGTAGCGGAAAAATTCAAAGAATCGAAATGAAGGTAAATCGCCACAAAACATCAAGCTCGCTTGGGCTTGAGCAAAACAATGGCAGAAAACGTCCTGATTTGCACGGGAATTAATTAGGCTACTTACCATTGTTCCTTATAATCAGGTACTCAATCAGTGAAGAAACGATCAACCAGTTTGTTTACAATGTGAGGCAATCGAAATGTGCTTGTAGCAATCTATCTTGGTAACAACAAGATATGAAGTGAGTAGAAAAGTGCCAGAAGACAATAGAGAATAAAAAATTTTTTCGCGGCGGTGGTGGGGTTTGAACCTGCGACCTTATTGGTACGACAACTCCGCCTGGCAGGCGAGAGCGTGGCTCTACCGTGTGAGCTATCCACGAACACAAAAATATTCGTTTCAAACTCAAAGTCATTTCTAGATCCCTCTCTCACCCACTTCTTGAGACCGCCGATTCGTTCACCACCATCGCGAAGTAATTTTGACCAGCAGTTAAGCTTAATAGCCAATATTCTCATCACAAACATATAACATAGAAACGATTGAGACATTGAGTATGCTCCGGTGTATGGGGTGAATTTTTAATTCAGAAAAGTGAGTGGAGCAGGCACTTATGTTGGTAACAACAAGATATGAAGTGAGTAGAAAAGTGCCAGAAGACAATAGAGAATAAAAAATTTTTTCGCGGCGGTGGTGGGGTTTGAACCTGCGACCTTATTGGTACGACAACTCCGCCTGGCAGGCGAGAGCGTGGCTCTACCGTGTGAGCTATCCACGAACACAAAAATATTCGTTTCAAACTCAAAGTCATTTCTAGATCCCTCTCTCACCCACTTCTTGAGACCGCCGATTCGTTCACCACCATCGCGAAGTAATTTTGACCAGCAGTTAAGCTTAATAGCCAATATTCTCATCACAAACATATAACATAGAAACGATTGAGACATTGAGTATGCTCCGGTGTATGGGGTGAATTTTTAATTCAGAAAAGTGAGTGGAGCAGGCACTTATGTTGGTAACAACAAGATATGAAGTGAGTAGAAAAGTGCCAGAAGACAATAGAGAATAAAAAATTTTTTCGCGGCGGTGGTGGGGTTTGAACCTGCGACC
>NC_088360.1:63456315-63531315 GCF_034508935.2 Berghia stephanieae | reverse complement strand
CCGTGATTCAAATTCACACTATTTTTCTATAACATTTAAATAAAATTACTTGTAATTACCTCAGGATTCTAAAAAAACGTTGCTATAAACTTCAAATTTTTTTTTGGTGTGATTCACAAGGCACAAGTTTTACTACGAAATGAGGTAAGTTTCATTTACTCTTCAGTTTTCATTATTTTGTAATGATTATTTTTCCGCGGTAGGTCAGGTAATAATGATATTACCTCTTTAGCCTTGTTCTTGAAACGTAATATTTCGCTGCGGTTTTATTGTTAATTATATTTTTATTTTTTATTTTTTTCAATGATGAGTTAATTTGATTTTTAAATTGCATAATTTGAATTATCTTGCTAATGTTTAATTTTAAATGACATTGTGTGTTGGGCCTCAACTTAGCTCAACTGCTTGTTAGAATTTTCCTGCCCCCCCCCCCCCCCCCCCCTTTCTTTCACCACATTGGGTGAAGTATTTGGTTTTTCTTTTTCCAAATTTTATGTACGCTGTTATGTATGCATGGATATGAGAAGTAATACAGAGTGTTTTAAAACTCATTTTATTCATTAATTCACTATATCATTTCATTAATTCACTATATCATTGCTTACATCGCTCAGTCAATTTTGAATTTTCTCTTACAGCATGGACCACACAATTGCAAGTCATAACCAAGCAGTGAATTCATTATGTAGGACATGTGGTATGATTTGTTTAACACAGAAATAGAAACGTGCCCGCAAGAAACCATTTAAATGTTCAAATTATTCTAATGACATTCTTTTAGTCTATGGGACTGACACGGCATTGGACAAGCAAGGAGCACACTCATAATTTATGTGTAAAAAGTACACATTATAAAGCACATTGAACACACGACTCATTAGCTTCTTTGTATTTTCTCATTGCCAAGACGCTAATAATAAATAAATCAACATTGAAACGGGTTGCACTTGCATGTTTGATATCGACAGAGTAGAATATAACAACAAACTCCAAAACGCAGGAGAGACTTTCAAATCTCATGCACGAGCCATTGACCCTCAGGGATGGTCCTATTGCCTCTGAATTGGACAGAATACCGCATTACACAACAGGCTTACCACAGCAGATCATTCATTGGCAACCACTGCCACAGAAAAAGTCTACACTTACAATTATCCAACAAACAAAGAACTGCACCCACGACCCACTCATCATTGACGACGCATGCAGTATTGGATTAATTTTCGACAATATAAACAAGGCCTATAGTCATGTGCACAACTTTATTTCACACACAAAATCAATCAAAGCAGACACAATCCAATATATTCAAAGTGCAATAAAACATTACACGGATACATACAGAAAATATTTTCCAAACAAAATAATCCCAAAACAACACCTCCTTGAGTACCACTGCATACCACACATCACTCAATATAAGTTTAGACTTAGACTTCTTGGAGAACAAGGCACAGAGACCTGTCACCAAACAACAGAAAATTGGGAAAAAAGAGCATCCGGCATTATCAATGATATGAATAAAATGCGATTTGTCATCAACGCAATGCAGTTAAAGACCAGCCCCAAACTACACTGACGAGTTTGAATGCTCGTAGCGGATATATTTTTGTTGAGGAAAAATACGTTTTTTTGTGAGGAGAAGTATTTACATCTTGTCTTTATAATACATAAAATTCAGACAAATCCATAGCAACGTTTTTTTTTCTCTAATTTTTGAAATGTTGCACCCGCTATATTTTTTGTGTAATTTGTTACCGTCCATTGATAACTTATATTGAGAAATCTAGTAATACTATGAAAAAATAAAAAAAACACACAGTAAAAGTAGAAAATATAAACTTTTATACCAAGTAGTGATATTTCAACTCATTCAATATGGGTGTCTAACAGACAATAAAACAAAACATTGTTAAATTGAGTGAAACGGCAATCCCCGTTAGGTAAATTCCTCTCGGTGATTGACCGCTCACCGTGACCGGGTCAGCAGGTGTCAGGAACGGGATACCGTCTCAACTAAACTGTTGTCGTTGTGTACGCTGTGAGTAATGATGAGGGTGTTATAGATGGTGATGTAGTAGTAGTTGTAGCAATGGCGGTATGGTGGTGGTAGGGATGATGATAATGCAGCGGTAGTGGTTGCAGTAGTGGTGGTGGTGATGATGATGTAGTGGTTGCAGTAGTGGTGGTAATGATGATGATGTGGTAGTGGTTGCAGTAGTGGTGGTAGTGATGATGATGTAGTGGATGCAGTAGTGGTGGTAGTGATGATGATGTGGTAGTGGTTGCAGTAGTGGTGGTAGTGATGATGATGTGGTAGTGGTTGCAGTAGTGGTGGTAGTGATGATGATGGAGTAGTTGCAGTAGTGGTGGTAGTGATGATGTGGTAGTGGTTGCAGTAGTGGTGGTAGTGATGATGATGTGGTAGTGGTTGCAGTAGTGGTGGTAGTGATGATGATGTGGTAGTGGTTGCAGTAGTGGTGGTAGTGATGATGATGTAGTGGTTGCAGTAGTGGTGGTAGTGATGATGTGGTAGTGGTTGCAGTAGTGGTGGTAGTGATGATGATGTAGTGGTGGTAGTGATGATGATGTAGTGGTTGCAGTAGTGGTGGTAGTGATGATGATGTGATAGTGGTTGCAGTAGTGGTGGTAGTGATGATGATGTAGTGGTTGCAGTAATAGTGGTAGTGATGATGATGTAGTGGTTGCAGTAGTGGTGGTAGTGATGATGATGTAGTGGTTGCAGTAGTGGTGGTAGTGATGATGATGTGATAGTGGTGGTAGTGATGATGATGTGGTAGTGGTTGCAGTAGTGGTGGTAGTGATGATGATGTGGTAGTGGTTGCAGTAGTGGTGATGGTGATGATGATGTGGTGGTAGTGGTTGCAGTAGTGGTGGTAGTGATGATGATGTGGTAGTAGTTGCAGTAGCAGTGGTGATAAGGATGATGATGTAGTGGTGGTTGGAGTACTTGTGGTGGTGGGTATGATGATGTGGTAGTAGTTGTAGTGATTGTATGGGATGTGGTAGTGGTGGTGATGGGATGATGATGTGGTGGTGGTTGCATTTGTGAGTGGTGTTGGTGGTAGGGATGATGATGTAGTAGTTTGTAATAGTGATGGTGACACGGATGATGATGTGGTGAAAGTTGTAGTAAACTAATAAAATTGTGTGCACAGCAGCTGTCCTTTGTACATTTTTTATATCACATTTTAAGCAAGAAATTCCTGATTTTTCTAATTTTAGAGGAAATTTCACCCTCAATCCCATTATTTCCAACATTTCCGACCAAGTATGAAATTTCCGACCAATTTCCAACTTTCCGACTTCCCTGGACACCCTGGATTAGTAAAAAAGCTCCAGAGTTACGATTAACTCTTTCAGTGCTGAGGCTATATTTGGATTTCCATCACAAAATGGCTGAGACCTGACTGAGGTAGCATGAGAATGACAATCTAAGACAAGAGACTCCTAAGTGAGGGCTAAAGGTGCTAATAAACAATTTATTAGAAGATCGAAGCGGTCTAGTCCGTTTCTAGTATGCTCGTAGATATGTCATAATACAAATCCGCCTGTCCTCGTTAAATGCATGGAGTGTAATAATGGTTTGAGGATTAGAAGGCGAGTTGTGTTTAAGCAATTTACTAAAATGGAATATAGCTTTACTATCGGAAATAGACAAACAAGATGATTCAATAGTCATGGCATGAAATGATTGTCACCTATGTCCCATAACAAGAGCCCATAGCATAAGATGTTTGGCTCCTAACATAAAAAGGTTAAGATCACGAGCAGGGGAAAGTGACCTTAAATAATTTAACACAGTAGATATGTCCCAAACAGTAGTGTAACGGGCACGAGTGGGTCGAGAATGAAATAGACCTTTCATGTATCTACACACTAGCGGATCTGAACCAGTCTCGTTCAATGTTGACACTGCTGACCTCGCTGTATTGAGGGCACTGTATCCCAATCCAGATTGAAATAATATTGTCAAAAAAGCTATAGTAGTCTAACATTTTTACTCATAGGGTCCACTCCATCAGCATCACAAAGCTGGATAAATTTCAGTAAGTAACTATTATACACATAACTCATAGCTGCCAACTTTTCAAAACTAAAATAAGGAACGCCCATTTGCACCCTGCACCCCCCCCCCCCCCCCCCCCCCCATCTTCACTGAATCGCAACATATAAAAGTCAGCCTTTTTAATTACTACTACTAACACTACCAAGTTTAACCCATTGCTGCCCGGGCATAATCTGAGAACGAGAAATGTTCTACAGGCACATGGGTCACTCGCAGCAGATGAACCAAGATGTATATCAAAGTCCTCTTGCTATTATAGAGATCACTGAGATAGGAAGTTTTTTGAAAGATCTTGACACACAAAACAACCCAACCATCTTTAGCAGTTCTGTTCAACGAGCAAGTAGCTCAGGACAGACGTATCCGATGACATAATTACTTATGATGTTGACAGTGATACAAAGGATGATAATGAATGTGATGATGACTTAAAAACAAAATCAAAAAAGAATATTCATTGCAAGAACAAATCCACGCAGCGGAGGTACTTCAGGTGGTCTGATGAAAACACCAAGATTGTTTGCGATTTTTTCTCTGCAACAATCCAAGATTGCACAAATGTAGGGGTAAAGGGTTCACTCCCTTCTAAAAACGAAATTGAACAATTCTTGAATGAAATAAACATATTTCAAAGTATGGATGTTCCATCGTTGCAAAAAATCAATCTGGTAAAGACTAAAATATTTAATGACAGGACAAAGATAAGAGCTATGAATAAGAAATTCTTTGATGAGTATTAATTGAGTAATGATGAAAAGGATTATTTTAGACTGCTATATGACAATCCAATTTATTGGTACTTATTAGATGAGCTATTTAAAAAAACACATACAAAAAAAAAAAAAAAAAGACGCAGGAATTTAGCATTGAAATTTAAATGATATTTTATCAACCAACAGCAATAAGTATAAGTAATAATGTTAAGAAGCAGTTTGATGTTCCGTCCGTCGTATAGACACTCCTGTGGTAATTTCCATGCATACAAACACAAATTGCAGAAATTTCTGCTGAATTATATGTATTATTGGTGTTCTTCCATGTGTTATATCATGTTATGGCATAATGCAGTTGTATGGTTACTTTGTAAAGACAAAATGATATTCAAGGATTAAGTTTATTGTACTTTTGTTTCTTTGTTTTCATCTATTTCTTTTTTCTCATTTTCCATTGCTACCTCATTAAAATGCAAAAAGGAATTTTTGTATGTCAATTCTCTAGGATAGAGATCTCGTAACAACGAAAAAAAATAATGTGCTGATCAGTAATATTTTCTTCATTCCCATTTATTTATTTTTTTCTTTGTTTTACTCAAATTAAAGTGAATAAATTTATGTAATGCTCAAATTAAATGCTTTGTTTTATGCATTATTATTATCACCATATGGAAGCACGATGGCCGAATGGTTAGAGCACTTGACTCCTGATCGAAGGGTCTCGAGTTCGAATGCCACTGCCGCCATTGTGTATTTTCCTTTAGCAAGATATCTTACTCCAATTGCTTCACTATACCCAGGTGTAAAAATGCGTACCAACACTGTTGGGAAAGTAATCTACGATAGACCAGCGTCATATCCAGAGATTAACAATCGTTGATTGTCCGCTTAACGCTACATAAACCGGGATAAGCTCCAGCTCCATGGGCCACAAGGCTCTTAAGGACTTACTTTTTTTTAACTTTATCACCATATAGTTAGTAGAGCGAGTCATTTTAGTAGGCCATATCCGGGCGGTTCAGGAGACCCTGGTTTAGTTTTACTTCTGTTTGTTGTTACTTTTTGCTGTCATCTTCATCAATCTATCAATTTCCTACTTTTTTAATAGATGGGATCGGATAAGACTTCAGTGAAAATCATCTCTGTGGTGTCCAAGAGGTGATTTTTTTTCTTCTGTAAACCACCACTTTTTTTCTCCTCCAGTCTTGTCTTGTGATTGTTGGATCCATAAATTTCTATCCTAATTGCTATCATCTTACATTTGTCTTCATGGGCACTGTTATGACCAATTTGTGGTAAAAGTGCCCTCTTGAACTTTCAACAAATAAAAAAACCCGTTCTCACAGAACATTCTGTATGATAAACGGTGCTCGGACTGACCATGTAAGTGCCAGTATGCATTGGTGTTTTTTTATTATTATGTTGTTTTGTTTTGTTTTTTTTTATTTGGGGGGGGGGGGGGGGGGGGGGGAGACATACAGCAAGTCTGTTATTCTATTCGTGTCTGTGCAGCATGCTGAAATGACCATAATGGGTTTAAAGATGTGTAAACCCTAACATCTCATTCTATCATGACATCTTACATAACAATACACTTCTGGACGTCTTAAGAGAAGTAATTTCAGTGTAGTCACTTTAATATCAATATATATATATATATATAATATGTTGACATTAAGGTAACAACAGTGAAATTACCTCTCTTAAGGTCAGGATAAACCCCCTGAACTAGCCAAAAAAAAAAAATCTGAGGTAATTTTTTTTTTTGCCCAATATAAAACTTCAACCTTTTCTGCATCTTTTCATGTGAAAAACATCGTAACAAATTTATTATAAATATTTTATTTTTATTTTTATAAATTGTATGTGTTTGTTTGTTGTCCATGGTTACTAGAGCTTAGTTTATTGAAAAATTCATTTCTCAGCTTCTAATTTGCCGATTTTCACACTTTTTTCACCAAAAAACTGCAAATTTTTCTGGCTACATTCCGATCTTTCAAAGCCAATGAGAGAAAAAAAAGATATATAAGAAGAAATTTCATTGGTCTAAATCTCAAAGATTCTCTATTGAAGAGAAAAATATCAGCCAATCAGAACGCTGCTTTCATTTCATCCAACCCACCACTTTCACTTCTGCTCAGAATGAAAACAAAGCGAGTTACTTTCATTTTCTATTCTTTTCTGTGAATCACACATGTTTTGAATCATTCTATTATTATTCTGTGCTATTTTACTTGATTATTCTCATTCATATATCATTATGGAAGGAAAGAAATCCAAAGCAAATAAATATCGACCCAAGAAGAGAAAATTTCATGGCAATAGGTACACGAAAGCAAAGGCGAGTGGGAGTAGAAGTGGTTGTGATGATGACGATGATGTTGAGACAGTTGAGAATCGTCGGAGGGCAGTTGAAGATGATAAAGTTGAGACTGTAGACAAAAGAATGATAGAAGTAGAAGAAGTTGATGAAAGTAAATCAGCATCATTCATGAAACTTACTGAATGTTTAGATGAAGAGAGTGAGGAGAGAGGAGGTCAAGTAGGTGATGATAATAGTGATTATGAGGGGTACAGATTGTTTAGAAAGAAGCTTATTGTGTCATGCATCCAGAGGTTAGCCTGTCCTGTGTGTTTATATAAAGCTGAGGTAGGAGAGACATTTGTTGTTGTTGAAAAGTTGACTGGCATAAGCAGTGAGATGACGGTGAGTTGTGCGTTTTGTAAAGAACAGGTGACAGACTTGGGACAAACTGAAAATGTTAATCTGAGGTTTCAGGCAGCTATGTATGGTGTTGGGTGTCATGATAAAAAGGGCAGGCGGTTTTTAGGTGCAATGGACATGCCACCACCCGTGTCAGTGACAAGATCTTGCATTTTTAGAGAGAAGATAAGGGCTGCGTCAGCATCGGTGGCAAAGGAGAGTATGAAGAGAGCGGCAGAGGAGTTGAGAGCAGCGGAGGGAGATGAGGTGACAGTGTCTTGTGATGGTTCATGGCAGCGGAGAGGGTTCTCAAGTAAGAATGGCATAGCGACTTGTTTGTCAGTGAGTAAGAAGGTACCGGCAAAGGTGATTGATACGGAAGTGATGACGAATCATTGTGATTCTTGTGGAAAATTGGAGGCATGGAAAACTGGCGAGGAGTTGGAGAAGTTGAAAGAACGGCATGAGGTGGATTGTAAAAAAAACTACACTGGAGCAGCAGGCGGTATGGAACCAGCAGGAATGGTAAAAATATTTAGGCGGTCGGAGGAAAGGTACAATCTTAAGTATAAAGGTTACCTTGGAGATGGTGACTCCAAAAGTTACAAGAATGTAGCCCAAGCTGACCCGCCTATCTATGAGGATGTTGGCATTGAGAAATTGGAGTGTTGTGGACATGTGCAGAAAAGAATGGGAAAGAGATTATTGGACAAGATCAGCCAGTGTAAGGGTAAAGTTTATGCAGTTGATGGCAAGAATGTGAAGGGTATAGGTGGTGCTGGAAAATTAACAAAGAGTGCGGTGAAGAGGATACAGGGTCATTACGGAGGTGCAATTAGGAAGAATGTTGGGGACTTGGAGAAGATGAAGAAGGCAATATGGGCTATATGGCATCATCGCAATGGAGAGCATGCTAAATGTGGTGAGTTTGATTGGTGTAATGGATCGGATAAGAATAGGTTGCCCAGTTTTGTGATGGAGGAGATCAAAAGTGTTTTTGAGGATTTGTCAGGTGGAGAGTTGTTGACCAAGTGCTTGCACGGCGGAACACAGAATGCTAATGAAAGCTACCATCACTTAGTTTGGGATAGATGTCCAAAATCAATATTTGTTGGCAGGGATAGGTTAGAAATTGCTGTTAGTGATGCAACTATTGTATTCAATGAAGGTGAGATGGGAAGGATTGATGTTTTTCGGAAGTTAGGACTAGATGTAGGTGAATTTCAAAAAAGCGCGTTTCGACATATGGATTTACGTAGGATCAAGTCTGCGGAAAAGGATAGTAAAACCACATCAAAGAAGAAAAGGGCAGAGAAAACCATTGCCAAAGCAAGAGAAACAAATGAAGATAAGTCTTATGAGGGAGGAGCCTACTAATTTCACTTAGGTGGGTGGTTTTCATCTTGTCACAGTCATTCGTTATTGCTTTTTCATCGTTTTCTCTGAATGTCATTTTCACCGGTTTGCTCCACAGCTAAATCATGATTTCTCAAAAAGTTATAAAGATATCTCTATGAAATTTGGCATACATATAGCTGGCCTCATTTTACATCATTTCTTCTAAGATAAACATCATCAATTTATTAATGAAGGATTTATGATTTTTTAAAAATATTTTATTTCTTATATTTTCTGTCCGAAAACATATTTGGAGTGAAATTGCCTTAAAAACAAAAGTAATTACTTTATATTAATTATTTTAGTACACAGTGTTACTTTTATGATTTACTTTATATGTACAAAATTTCATTGACTTATCTTTAAATCTCTTTGAGAAATCTTGATTTCAAAATATGTCATTTTTCGGCTCATAGGACCCCCAAAATGACATTTTTGGGGTCCCTGGTGCCAAAAAACCCATTAATTTTGGGTAAAGGGCTATTTTTTCTGTATAACTAACCATACTCCATCATTATATGCCTTTTAAAACAATATTTAACCATTATTTCTGTTTGGGGGTTTATCCTGACCTTAAGATGACCAGATATATATTTGCGTATACCTCGTATATAGGTTAAAGATGGTCGACATAAGAAGCTAAAATTTATATAAAATTTTTGTTCCTTAAGGCGACCAAAAACCTGGTCGACCTAAGGGTATCCAAATCGTAAAAAAACTTATGGCGACCACTTAAAAATCTATGTTTTTATTTTTTTTTAGATTTTGTTTTCCAAATGTAACATATGCTTTATTTGAATACTAAATAGTATATACAACCATCATATTACAAAAAAATGACCTTAGCTGCTGATATATTTGTGGTCAACTTAAGGACCCTTTTTACTGCAGTCGCCCTAATATAAAAAATATCCTTATATATATATATGTGTGTGTGTGTGTGTGTGTGTGTATGTGTGTGTGTATGTATATAGTGTGTGTGTATGTGTGTATTAAAAAGCCCTCTCTTCCCCCACCTATTCATTATACATTTGAAACATTTCTTTGTGTGTGATGAGCGCAGCCCGAATCAATGATTTCAGAGAGACTTACAGAGAATGAATGTGTATGAATCTGAGTATGCAGTGTGTGTGTGTGTGTGTGGAGAGAGAGAGAGAGAGAGAGAGAGAGAGAGAGAGAGAGAGAGAGAGAGAGAGAGAGAGAGAGAGAGAGAGAGAGAGAGAGAGAGAGAGAGAGAGAGAGAGAGAGAGAGAGAGAGAGAGAGAGAGAGAGAGAGAGAGAGAGAGAGAGAGAGAGAGAGAGAGAGAGAGAGATATTCAATTAGACATTCAAACATGAAGACAATATGAGGGAGAACGAGAGACAAAACAAAAAATAAAAAATAAATATCAATAAAAACTTTAGATCAGAAATTACAAGTTTACAAATTTAGCAAAATCAAGACAAATCAATGGCAAATTAACTCTTTAAATTTTGAACATTCAAATTAAATACCAGGGATTTTATTTCATTTATTTATCATACTGCTTATCATACTGCACCTGTTTATGAAGATGACAAATCCATTCTGCAAATTGACGTGCATTTGGTATTGTGGCTGATAAGAACACATAATGAACATTATCGGGCAACAAGATAATGGTCTCTTCCCAAACTACTCCTCTTTCTGAAATGCACATTAAGACATAATGAGTATTGGAAGACATTAACTCTTTCAGCCTTGGGACTGACTGACTGGGCTTTCTAGCCTAATTTCAAATTATTTTTTTTTTAAATAAAGTTTTCAAGATTTTAATTTTTTTTTTTTTTTTGGGGGGGGGGGGGGGGGGGGTATAACAATCAATACTAGTGTTAAACGGATGTGGAAAAACAAAAAGATGTGCATAAGATCAAAACCATGAGATCATTTTGAAAAGTGTCTCCAGAATTAAGTAAAATAGTAAAATAAATCGGGGAAAGAGACAAAATAGGGGTCTATAATAAAAATGGCAATGAAGTCATGCAGTTTAATATAATATGTAAAAATAAAATAATAATAATGTTACTGTTATTATGTGTAGTGAAATATTGTAACTCTATACTATTCGGGAAGACCATTGATAAGGATGATGTTTGTTTGCAAACATGAAACACTTGCGGTAGAAGTCTTTTAAAAACCCGGTCCCTAAATCATCATCTTGCCCCATCTCACTCCCCTATCCTGTCGACCATCACCTTATCCATGACAATTACTTATCTTGGTGTCACTTTTGACACTTGGTGCCAGCCTGTCTAGGCTGATGTCATAAAACTTGGAGAGTCTACAGAATTCATACAATTGAACACAGGTGTCAAATTATGACTTTCCACTTGAAAATCCCCATTTGTGAAATATTAAAACAAACTCGGAGATTATATATATTTAAAAGAAAGACTAAAAATGATGCATTTTCCAACATGAATATCGGATATGATGGCTAAAATGTGCTGGAAAAGACGGAATTCTGCCAAAAAGCTGAAAATTCAGAGTACTGCTGTATACAATGGTAGCATTGAAAAAAAAAAAAAATAAGAGTTGGGTTTATTACCTTTATCTCTCATGTAATGAATTTCATCGAAGATGACCCAAGCAACCTCTCTCATTATTTCAGAGCCTCTGTACAGCATACTTCTTAAAATCTGAAATTACACAGGTAATATATGTTGCAGGTGTCCACATTCACCCTTTGCTAAATTGACGATTGAAGCAAATAATTCATTTTGAAATAACTGTACAATTTTATGCTTTTCACATTTAATTAATATTTCTTGTTAAAAACCAGTAAACTCTCAAATTTAAAAGGTACAAACATGTTTATATTCAGTTTTCAACTAATGTACCTGTAAGGTTTTTGTAAAATTTTATATGCGTGTCTTAATCTTATTTGGTACCATGAGTGATTTGCTTGCCCTCTTCCCCCCTTCCTCAACCTTTCAATATTTCCCAGCTGTGGAGAGATAATAGTTTTTAAAAGATCTACAAGAGCATAAAAAATTTCAAATTTCAGTCAAAGCTGAAATGGTACGGTAACAGAGCGTTCAGCACTGCAGGTCCCACCCTTTGGAACACCCTTCCTCTCTCCCTCGCGTCTGCAAATAAATTCTAGTTTTAAGAAAAACCCTCAAAACTCACATTTTTTATAAATATCTATCCGGCTGTGTTACCCCCGTGGTGTCTCTCTCAACAGAGAGGGTACAAGAATAGCTCAACGCCAAGCCAGCGGGTCGTAAAAGTTGACTAATGGAGTGTGACTCCCCCTTTTTGAGTCACCTGGTCCTCAAATGTTGGGGGTTGTCAAAGGGTTAACACCCCTTCCGTAAAACTCAAATTGTTACAGAAACAAAGACGGACAAATTAAATCCATTTATTAGCTTGGGCAACCGAAGAGGTTCTGCAATGACAGAATTTATGAAGGACAACAGACAAAGCCGAAAGTACTCTGCTGACCTGATGACGTATTCGCCAAACAAGCAGCTTCGAACTGCGCCGTGGAACGTTCGCACCATGTATGAAGCAGGAAAAAGCTCTCAAGTTGTGACAGAGATGAGAAGATACAGGCTGCATGGAGTAAGCGAAACCCACTGGATACAACCCGGACAGAAGCATCTCAAGTCTGGGGAGATTTTATATTCAGGGAAGAGGAGATGGGATTCATAGACAGGGAGTAAGAGTAATTCTAAGAAGTCACTGAGAGGATGGGAACAATGCGGAGAAAGGATCATCATGGCGTCCTTTACAACATGAACATTGTACAGATCTATGCCCCAACAAATGATGCAACAGATGAGGACAAGTCATTGATAAGTTGCCAAGGAAAGACAACATATTGATGGGAGATGCACGAAGGCATCATGGGCCATCATGGCATGGGAGAGATGAACGACAATGGTAAGAGATTTGCAAATTTTTGTGCATTCAATAGTTTGGTGATTGGAGGATCAGTATTTTCCCATAAAAGGCAACTTGGGTATCACCACGGTGTGAGAAGAGACTCAGATCAATCATTATTGTATCTTCCGAAGATTCAGACGTTCCTTAGAGGAGTGACCATACGGGGAGGGGCAGATGTTGGATCAGACCACCACCTGCTATTGGCAAAGCATAAGCTCCGACTCAAAAACATGGGACCAGATCACACACAAGAAGAAAATTCCAGGTGAATGCACTTGATAAGGGGAAAAAATGAGGAGTTGAAACTGCAATTGAGTACTAGATTCCAACCTCTGATATCGAGGAGGACATAGATGTAGAGTCACAATGGGGAAAGATCAAGGAAGTCTATATAACAACTTGTCACGAGGTATTGGGTGTAAAGAAATCGGTCCATAAAGAATGGATAAGTCTAATCAGCTTGGACCTGATTGAAAAGAGGAGAACAAGGAAGGAACAAGTGAATGCAAGTCGAACAAGTGCTTCAAGACTGGATGCACAGGAGCAGTATTGAGCCCCAGCTAAGGAAGTCAAAAGATCTGTGAAGAAAGACAAGGAAGCAGAGACGCCAACTTTAAATTTGGCTCACAGGAATTTCAGACACCACTCGTAGGAATTTCAATGCCGAAAGAGGGATTTCTGCACACAAGAAAAGGGAAGTGGGATGGTATTTGGTATTGTGTTTACATATTGTATAGATAACTGATTAGAATCATATTATGATAATATAATATAAACACAATGCCAAATACAATCCCAAAGTTTCCTTATTTCAAATGAAGTAAAGCTCCAAAACCGAATGGTAGTGATTGTAATACTGGTGGTAGTGAGGATGATGTGGTATTGGTGGCTGTAGTAGTAGTAGTAGTAGTAGTAGTAGTAGTAGTAGTAGTAGTAGTAGTAGTAGTAGTAGTAGTAGTAGTAGTAGTAGTAGTAGTAGTAGTAGTATTAGTAGTAGTAGGGTAGTGATGATGTGATAGTGGTTGTAGTAGCAGTAGCAGTGGTAGTGTTGATGTGGTGGTGGTGGTGGTGGTGGTAGTTGTAGTGATGATGATGTGGTGATGGTTCTATTAGTAGTAGTGCAGTACTGATGGTGATATGGTGGTGGTTGAAGTGGTAGTGGTAGTTATGATGATGTGGTGGTGGTTGTAGTAGTAATGATGATGTGGTGGTGGTGGTGGTTGTAGTAGTAGTGGTAATGATGTGGTGGTGGTGGTTGTAGTAGAAATGGTAGTGATGATGATGTGGCGGTGGTGGTTGTAGTAGTAGTGCTAGTGGTGATGATGTTTGGTGGTTGTAATAGTAGTAGTAGTAGTAGTAGTAGTAGTAGTAGTAGTAGTAGTAGTAGTAGTAGTAGTAATAGTAGTAGTAGTAGTAGTAGTAATGGTAGTAGTAGTAGTAGTAGTAGTAGTAGTAGTAGTGATGATGTGGTGGTGGTGGTTGTTGTATTAGTGATAGTGATGATAATGTGGTGGTGGTGGTGGTTGTAGTAGTAGTGGTAATGATGATGTGGTGATGGTGGTGGTTGTAGTAGTAGTGATGATGTGGTGGTGGTGGTTGTAGTAGTAGTGGTAATGATGATGTGGTGGTGGTGGTTGTAGTAGTAGTGATGATGTGGTGGTTGTAGTGGTAGTGGTCGTGATGATGATGTGGTGGAGGTGGTGGTTGTAGTAGTAGTGGTAGTGATAATGATGTAGTGTTGGTGGTTGTAGTACTAGTGGTAGTGATGATGTGGTGGTGGTTGTAGTAGTAGAGGCAGTGATGATGTGGTGGTGGTGATGTTGCTGTAGTAGTGGTAGTGATGATGATGTGGTGGTGGTGGTTGCAGTTTTAGTGGTAGAGATGATGCTGTGGTGGTGGTGGTTGTAGTAGTAGTGATGATGATGTGGTGGTTGTGTGGTGATAATGATGTTGTGTTGGTTGTTTTAGTAGTAGTGGTAGTGATGATGATGAAGTGGTGATGATTGTAGTACAGTGGAACCTCCCGATAACGACATGCCACGGGACCAAGTTTTTATGTCGTTATTTAGAGGTTTCCAAGATGGCGGACAAAGTGGGCTTGGTAAGGCCCGCAGGACCAGTTTTTATTAACATTGACAACACAAACAAAACATTGTAGTGTATTCCTCTTAGAGGGTTCTTGTGCGTGTGTCTGGATGAGACTTTTAGGTGATCTGAACTGAGTACACTGATAGTGTGCTCCTAGAATCTACATCTGTTCCCTATTTAAACCATTCCCCTTTGTCTTACTTTTTCTTATGTCATTTCAATTGTAAATCTAGAATGTTTTTTACTCTCCAATTTTCTTCCTTTTTATTGGCGCTGATATGACCTAGATGTGTCACAAGCTCTGTAAAACCCTTTAAAACAAACAAACAAAAACAGGTAATTCGGACGCTGTGAGTTAGATAAAATTCCTCATCCTCTTCCTCCTCCTCCCACAAAAACACTACTACTACTACTACTACTTCTATCACCACATAATATCACATTTTCCAAGATTTTGTGTTTACTTGCTTACACTTACATTTATACCTTGGTTTTTATTAATGCATATCAGCCAAGATTCGTAAAAAAAAAAGCTGCGTTCTCATTGGTTTCAAAAGCTGCGTTCTCATTGGTTCAAGCAGGAATCGTTTTTATAAACTGAGTACTCATACTCGGTATTTTTAGTATCAGATATGTACGGAAACTGCTGAAAATCGCCAAAATGATGTCGTTATTCGGAGGTTTTATCAAAAAGTGCGTCGTTATTTGGAGGTGTTTTTTTTTTTTACTGATCTTAAATAGAAAAAAAATCGGGACCACGGGTCAATGTCGTTATCAGGAGGTTGTCGCTATTCGTCGGAGGTGTCGTAATCGGGAGGTTCCACTGTAGTTGTGGTAGTGATGTGGTGATGGTGGTTGTAGCAGTGGCAGTGATGATAATGTGGTAGTTTGAAGGGGAGGGGGGGGGGGGGTATCCTTGGAACAATTTGACCTCACCGGAATTTGATGGAAGTTGCCAGTAACCCGGAATTTTTTGCTCCAGACCAGAGATTAAAAGGTGGAAAGCTGCTATAGAACGAGCTTAAGTCTCAATGGGATATTAGCTTTAGGCGACCATGAGTTGTTATTTTTCAAACCTGTTGCTATGCTATCTTGTGTTGACGACGCCTCTCAGTCGTCATATGAATACTACTCACCATGGTTATATAAACCCATGGCAGGCCGCAAAACGTCACTTGCTACTCTTCGCAAAATGCAGGGCTGATTGTGTAAAAAAGGTTCGGGGCCGGAAAATAGCAAGGCATAGTGAGGGTTACTGTACTGTGTAAGTCCATAAACGGGTGACCAAAAACATTGCATAAAGGAGGTAAATTTATGCAATATCGGTCTGATAAAAAAAAAAAAAAAATAAAAGATCAATAAAATCATAGTACAGAGAAGTAAATAATAACGTGAAGTTGAATGTAAGCTTCAATTTAATTACAAAAACAGATCAAATCTGTTTTTGTAATTAAATTGAAGCTTACATTCAACTTCACATTATTATTTATTTCTTCGAGCAGCAACATTTACACTAGTACAGAGAAGGCAAATCTGTTACTATATTATTTCCCAATAAAGTATAACACAGAAAAGAAGGCTGAAACTGTGTTATACTAGCCACTGGCCGGTTCAGAATAAACTGAATATAACACAGGAAACCAAACACTGTGTTATAAAAACATTTAAGGCTGAGTCTGTCAAATCTCTATCTAGATCCAAAAGGATAGTACTAAGTCTTGTGAGTAAAACAAATTTGAGAAGCACAGTTGTTCTCAATATCTGTTGGGCCGTGATCAGTATAAAGTGAAGTAGTGTCCACACTACACATCTTCACAAAAAATCAGAGCTGCGCTGTTTCAAGATTAGAGAGGAGCAAACCCGAGACGACAACAAGACAAGATTTGTTTGTGTGTATTGTATTGTCTTAATATGTTACTGAATAGGTACGCTTCGGTTGTCAAACCTTTCATTTTAATTTTGACATTTTCTTTTTCTTTTAAAATAAAGTTATAATTTAATTTAATCAGCAGACTTGTTGAATAATTTAAAGCTATACTTTTGTGGGGACCTTTTGTAATATCATTAGTCCGATTGTGGTTGAAAATATTTTAATGTCATAAAATCAGTGACATGCTGGACCAGACCTCTAAAAGTTGATGCTGAAAGAAATGCTGAGTTCCTCCAGCCACTATTTGAGAGAATCTAGAATGACGGGATATTCCCAAAGGCAAGGACATCTTGTCAAGCTTCCAAAGAAAGGGGACCTCAGTAATTGTAATAATTATCGAGGAATCACTCTTCTCTCTATCACATGAAAGGTTTTCAATCGTATTATTCTAAAGAGAATTAAGGATGCAACAGATGTTAAGTCTGGTAGTGCGTCTGTGCTAAGATTACCACATCGGGAATCCTGCAACTACGGTGGCAATGCCTTGGATTTAGCGCACACGAAGTTACGAACAGCTTCCGCGACGGCACCTATATTTAGCGCCTTGACACCACCTTGACATAAATGGAATATTCCATTATCCTAATAAGGAAATGTAGTAAAAGAGTCACAGATTTTGTACTGTGTGAACGGAAGCGTCGCGTGGGTAAACATAAACAAAACCCTCCGGTTTCAGCGTAATTCCATCACTCGATCCTCTCTACTGTGTAGACGTGTTTACAATATTATTTCTACCGAATTTAATTATTATTTGCAACTTTCAATCGAAGATGGAATCAAGCCGTATTCTTGACTTGAGTGACTTGACTGATAACACTCATTTTATCAGCGAGGTCTTGGCTGATTCTGACTCGGAGCTTGACTCTGAGACTGATTCGGATGTGACTGACACAGATGATGATGACGATGAAAGTGATAATGATGTTGATGTGACGTTGGAATTCTTTCATCTCATGTTTACGAACGAGATGTGTAACCACATCGTAACTGAGTCGAACAGGTGAGTAACAGCATTTATTTTATTTTTTATTTCTATCCATGTCCTTCATTCAATCGCATTGTGCCATATTCATGATATTACTTATACAATTTTTTATTTTGGTCTGCATCATCACCATAATTTCTTACCACTACCGAAGCTAAAATAACTCCCCATTCTCATTCACACAAGACACAACGTACCACTACCACCGACATATTGATAAAGTCTGTCACATCTTCACCTAACACTACCTTTCCATTACTATTTATCAAAATTTCATTACCATCCACCAATACTACTATTGTCACTGTGAACCTGTTCATGTACCACCACCACTACAATTGTCATCCTCCTCATCTACAACAACCATCACATTACTATTGTCATCCCCTTCATCTACCACCACCCACCACCATTATCATTGCCATCCTCAACATCTACCACCACTATTACCATGTTTCTCATTATTTACCATCACCATTACTTTCACAATATTCATCATTTATCACTTTTTTTACTTAATTATTTTTTTTATTATGTGTACATAGAATGCCTTGATCTCAATTACCACCACCATAAATATCACCCTCATTGCCAGGACCATAATTTTTACCACCTTCATACTTGTCATTACTAATCAGATTTGACACTCTTGTTTTTCTTCTCAGATATGCCAACCAATGATATGTTGTGTGGGAGGGAACTTGCGGCACGGTCGAGGTTCCGCAAGTGGGTGGCTGTCACTTTGGGAGAGATGTGGGCCTTCTTCGGGATCATTATCGCCATGGGCCTTATACCGCTGGAAGTTCTTGATGAATACTGGAGCACACATTTTGTGTTCGAACACAAGATGTTTTCAGCGGTAATGAAGCGGGATCGATTTGTGCTTATCTTGTCATTCCTTCACATCTGCAACAATACCAACCAGCTTCCCTGTGACCATGAACAATATGATCACCTTTTCAAGATTCTGCCCTTCATCTCTGCCCTGAGAGAGAATTTCATGTCGACGTTTGCTCCAGGCCTCAACGTTGCAATCGACGAGGCGATGATTGCATGGCGGGGTGCCCTGCCCTTCAAGGTTTACAATCCTGATAAACCTGACAAGTTTGGGATTAAGGTTTTCGAACTTTGTGACAGTGCCACCGGTTACTGTCACAATTTTGAAATCTACTCAGGAAAGAAGGACAGCACCTCACACGGAGCAACGTTCGACTTTGTGGACAGACTCAACCCCCCGTAAACTGGACGTGGGAGACACAGCTGTTTATTACACTAGATATCTTTTTTAGTTTACTACCGTCTCACCCCCAATGGAAACGACACACTGTCGATGACGGGGAGACCACCGTGTGGTTATGTCATAACAGATGTCCAGAACGTGAGAACTGGCCTATATTTATCCCTGCGGGTAGAATGCAGAAGAAGTATGGAAAAGAACACAGCAGAAACCAGTGGGAGAGGAAATAGGAAGAAGACGATGGAGGTGGATTGGACACACGCTTAGAAAGAATGACTCCACTATAACAAAGAAAGTATTGGACTGGAACCCTCAGGGCAGAAGATCAAGGGGAAGGCCACGGGAAACATGGAGAAGAATTAAAGAAGCTGAGATGCGGTAAGACCTGGAATGAGATAAAAGAGCTAGCTCAGGATAGAGAAGGATGGAAACTGTTTGTCTGTAGCCCATACCCTGACCCAGGGTGAAAAAGGCAATGATGATGATGATGGATTTCATTGACAGTCAGGCTATATGACAGATTTCGTAAAATCGTTCATTTTTACACTGCAATTGCTGACCATACACTTCTCCTATATTTTTTTATTTTATATGGATATAACGGCCACATTTTCATCTTCAAAAACGCAATTATTTTCATTGATATCAAGAAATGGTGAGTATACTTTATTCTTTCTTGAAAAATGTATATTTTTCTATTTAAAATTAACCTGAAAAATATTTTTAATTGTTTAAAAAATTCAAATTGATGTTATCTGAGTTTTGTTACCCTAACACATGGTAGTAAACGGCTGTGGAGGAGGCTGTACACTGACAACTACTACGCTAGCCCTGATCTCTTCTCCCATCTCAAGGAGCTGGACGTTCTGGCCTGTGGAACCATGTGTATCAATAGAAGTATGGCCCGCCCAAGAGCATGATTCCCAAGCTCACCAAAAGGAACCCCGAGACGAAGGTGTTGACAAATGGTTCGCTTAATCTTCTTCATTTCCATGACAAGAGAGAGGTGAATGTTTTGACAACAATCCACAATGACTCGCGGGTTCTGACAGGAAAGGTCAACTGAGTGACGAAGGAGCCAATTGTGAAGCTGAAGGCCGTCCATGAGTATAACAAGTTCATGGGCGCGGTAGACAGGAGTGATCAGATAGTGGGGAACAACGCCTTCAAGAGATGGACCATCAAGTGGTGTTCATGCTTGGCGTTCTAAATTCCTACCTCATTCAGAAAGCTACGTCTACTGGAAAGAAGCTTTGTCACCGTATCTTCAGACGGGAATTAGTCATGCAGCTGGTGGAATGGACCCCCATCCCTAGATGCCTCAGCGCCACCCGGATTGATGTCGGTGACTCGGCTAGCTTTAGCCTCACAGCTCATCACTTTCCTTCTACTATCGTCCCTAAGCTCGGCCAGAAAAATAAATTTTCCCAGGGGGATTGCGTTGTGTGTACAGAACCAGGCAAGAGACTTTCGTCGCGATATGAATGTCGATTCTGAAATGTGGGACTTCACGTTGACCCCTTCTTTGAGATCTACCACAACGTGAAGGACTACAAGCGCGGCTTCAAGCGACTGAAAGAGGGGCACCATCATGAGACTAAAACCTTGTAATGGGCCACTGGCAGTCTCAAGCCTGCAACCCGTTTTCATAACAGGGATTCGGAGAGAAAGGTCTACTTTTATAAAAGTGTATTTTCAGAATTGGATTATTTGTGATATGTGATTCAGATTTGATTATTTTATGGGGTATGTAGGACCCTATGCACTTTACTCAATTTATTGCACACTTTATTACTGTAAGTGTGTACATCTACCAATGAGAAATCCACATATACTGCCTTTTATTTGTCTTATGTAAAGTGCTTTCAGCACGGTTAATGAATATTGTGCTATATAAAAGCTCAAGTTTGTTTTTTACCCAGGGTATTACGCAAAAACTATTAATGTAAAAAAATCCTTAAAAATATAAATTTGAAATGTCCTTATTTATATTTATTTCATCAAATAGACAAAACAGTCAGCTTTCAGAAAATGTATAGTTTGTAGCAAATAAAATCAGTAAACAGCTATTTGTGTCATACATGCAATATTGCCACAAATCAGCTGCGCGAAGTACCCTGTGTTTACATACGTAACCTTGTAGCAACAGCCATTTATCTATGCACTTCCAGTATTGACCTGACCGCGTCACGGGGGGTAAACTGTGGGATGAACACGGAAGAACCGTTCAACCACTGACCACATTGCTTCTCTGCGAGTCATAAAGGAGCAGTCTATAGAATGGAACTCTCCTCTTATTGTTAACTTTCTGGATCACAAGAAGGCTTTCGACAACATTGTGGAAAATTTTGGCACATTATGGACTCCCTGAGAAGTTAGTAAACCTCATTAAAGAAATGTATGAAAGATCAAGTTGCAGGGTTGTACATGAAGATCAGCTTGCTGACAGCTTTGAAATTAAGACTGGTGTCAAGCAGGGATCCTACTCTCACCATTCCTGTTCATCCTTGCCTTAGATTGTTTTGTTTGTTTGTTTTTAAGGGTTTTACGGCGCTTGCAACACATTTAGGTTATATCAGCGCCAGTAAAAAGGAAGAAAATGGGATAGTAAAAAGTTCTAGAATTACAATTGAAGCATCCAAGAGAAAGTAAGACATAGGGGAATTGGGAACAAATAGGGATCAGATGTAGATTCCAAGGGCATACCACCAATGTACTTAGTTTGAGATCACCTATAAGTCTCATCCGGACACAAGAACAAAATCCAACAAAGAGGAACACACTCAAATGCTTACATTATACATTAAAAAATAACAAATATACTAATACATAACAGAGAGATGATTTACAAGGAAAAAAATATCATCTCCCAAAACAATAACTATGCATTTGACTGTTTCCCTCCCAGCCAGGACTCCGACCAGGGCCAGGAAAAAAAACTGAGTAATCTCATTCCAAGACAAAGACAGAAAGCATGTTGGAAAACAGATATAAGGGTTAGAAGACAAAGTGTGTACCTCCCTGCCCGCTATGGGAGGTCAGGATCCCCACCCAGGCCTTAGATTGACTAATGAAGGAAACCTCCAAAGGGCGAAGAAATGGGATACAGTGTACCCCCTGGACACAGTTGGATGACCTGGATTTTGCAGATGATCTGGCTCTTCTGTCCCACACCCAGGACCAGATGCAAGCAAAAACTACAATTATAAACAGCCTCTCAGAATCAATTGGTCTAAGAATTCACCCTGCAAATTCAAAGATCTTAAGGATAGGTCAAAGGGAGCAGATCAAAGTAAAAGATCAGGAACTTGAAGATGTAGACACTTTCTGTTAACTCAGTAGTATAATTGACAAGGATGGAGGCACGGAAGTAGAGGTGAAAGCACAGATAGGAAAGGCACAGGCTGCATTCACATCTTTGAACAGAGTTCGGAGAACTAAAGATATCTCTAATTATGAATGAAGTAGTATGGAAAAGACCACAGCAGAAACCAATGGGAGAGGAAATAGGAAGAAGACGATGGAGGTGGATTGGACACACCCTTAGAAAGAATGACTCCACTATAACAAAGAAAGTATTGGACAGGAACCCTCAGGATGGCCACGGGGAATATGGAGAAGAATTAAAGAAGCTGATATACAGAGAAGTAATGAAACATGGAACAAGCAGGCCTGTAAATGGTTGGTGAAAAAATTGTCGGAACTTTTTGAACACGCGAAAATAGACACAACAGGACAAAAATATGGATTAATTAATAAACACAACACAGATATGACACGTCAATTGACTAGTCAAATCATGTCACTTTCGCCTACTTATTTATAATGAGGTCCTTATTTTATGGTACCCAAAAAATAAAACCCAATTATTTGAGGCCCAGGTCTGAGTTAGTTGTAAAATGAAAGGAAGAGAACAATTCCTACCCTTTTGAAGGATGTGTATCTAGTGCTTGACACGGGAAGCTGCGTATCTTCGCTCCTGTTTGTTTGTGTTAAATGTTTATGCTGATTCTTTCGTTTACTTGGATTAATTAAAAGAAGAAGAAGAAGAAGAAGAAGAAGAAGAAGAAGAAGAAGAAGAAGAAGAAGAAGAAGAAGAAGAAGAAGAAGAAGAAGAAGAAGAAGAAGAAGAAGAAGAAGAAGAAGAAGAAGAAGAAGAAGAGAAGAGAGGAGGAGAGAAGAAGAAGAAGAAGAAGAAGAAGAAGAAGAAGAAGAAGAAGAAGAAGAAGAAGAAGAAGAAGAAGAAGAAGAAGAAGAAGAAGAAGAAGAAGAAGAAGAAGAAGAAGAAGAAGAAGAAGAAGAAGAAGAAGAATAGGAGGTGGTGCGGTCGTGTGAGAGCTTTCGAAGAAGAATTTTAAATTTCGAAGAAAAATAATAATTTCGCATTTTTTTTTTCCGTCTCAAATCCAAACGGAACCAATAAATCACAGGGAAAAAGATATGAGACACGGAGAAATGCATGTGTGTAGGTAGCAAAATAGAGAGAAACCTTCCAGTCCCGGAAGCGCCGACACACTTCTGTGCGTGCGTTATTTACTGACTAGGTGTGTGCTCGACAACTAGCGCGAACTTCGCGACCCTCTCTCACTGGCTGTTTTTTTTGTTTGTTTGTTTGTTGCTTTAGGTCTCTTCCAACACAATTGAGGTTATATGAGAGACCGCTGAAACAAAAAAAACAAGAAATATAACAAAAATAGTACAGGTGTAAATCAAAATCATAACCTAAAGATAGCATAAGCTAAATTATAAATAACCAAGAACAAACAGGCAGAAGATTTACAGAAAAAAAATATCCCCTGTCAAAAATACAATCACAAACCAAAGAAGCAGGATAGGCTAGTAAAGAGAAGAAGAAACGACATCACGATCGGATCGCTGGCTGTGGCACAGTAGCCAGGCAGTGAGTACATCCACGTCTAGCGGAGCGTGTAAGTGGCATGATAATATTATAGCTAACTGATTGACGGCCTAGTTTTGTTTCGTCTTTGATGCGACAAATAAAAAGTTTTTGGGTTTTTTTTAAAGTCGGCATTTGAAACGGAATAAAATCTGATTTTTTCGAGGAACGAAATAATAGTCTTTTATCTTCTTTTTTACTGGTTCTGTTCTTTGACGTTACGAATTTTATTTTTACTATAATTTTTTTTTTTTTTAAATCAGCACTTGTAGAGCAAAATCGTACAGTCGGAAGATTTACAGGCCTGAACAAGATAAAAAAAAGTTACTATGGGAGGCCAGGAACCCCACCCAAATGATGACATTCACTGAAGTCAGACAACAATAAAACACATACTAACCTCTGTGGTCATGACAAGGCAACTAGCCGTTGGGTTGATGGTGACATCTCCTGTCATAAGGCCTACATCTTGGAACTCTTCATACAATTCTCTGTATTTCTGATTACTGAGGGCTTTGATGGGTGAAGTATATATGACACGCTGCTTTGCACGAAGTGACAGTGCAATAGCATAACTGTGAAATAATAATAATAATAATAATCCTAACAATAATAATAATGAGAACGATAATAATAATAATAATAATAATAATGATAATAATAATAATATACTAATAAATAATAATAATAATAATAATAATAATAATATAATAATTAAATAATAATAATAATAATAATAATAATAATAATAATAATAATAATAATAATAATAATAATAATCTTCTTATAATAGAGCTAAACCCCCGAACACTGTACAGGCCTGCATCTGCCCCTGAAAAAAATTGCCTGAAAATCCGCGAGGCGTAATTGGACAACGCCCCCCTTAAGCCGAAGCTTTTTCAATATAACATGAGCAAAGATCCCCATTTCCTAGAGTATTTTCTTAGAATTTTACCAATAGGCTGTGAAACCAAATGAAAAAGTATACTTAGGACAAAAAGAGCCTTAAAACATTATTTTACAGGCCTGAAATTGCCGGAAATATCCGCATTGCCGGCAAATTTACAGGCCTGACTGTAGCTCTAAAAAATGAAAAACCTAAGAACAGTCAGATCTGGATTGTCGATTGGGAACTACTAAACACTGTGAGTGTTAGCTATATTGTTTACAAATAATGTTTGGTTTCTTCACAATTTGGAAAAAAAAATAATAAAAGAATAATTCTGAAAAATTGAGAGCCCCAATCGAAACGACAACTTCCTCCACAAATAACTTCCGGTATTTTCATGAGAGGTATGAGACGAAATGCAGAGATTAAACCAAGGAAACAAATTAAACAGATGGATCGTGATTGGAGGCTCAGAGGTAATACTTAACTGAAGTTAATTGACTCACTCTCCTCTCAACCTTTTGCAGCCTCTGCTTGGAAGAAAAATTCTACATCATCACAAAACCAAACATGGCAACACTATTAGTTCATGGTTTTTGTTTTTATGATTTATATATATATGAAGTCAGTCTGAAATTCAAAAGTTTAAGGTCCCCATGCCTGGAATAAATAAATAAATCGAAACAACATACCGTTTTATAGGTGTACAAAGACAATAATGAGATCAAGAGAACAAAAGAAACGAACTATCATCTTCATGCAGACATAGAAATAAACACCTTTTATGTAATTATGAACTACCATAACCACGAAGCCGAAAAAGTATGACAAACACAACAATCTACTTTCACTTTTACTTCCTGATGAGAGTGAATGCCGAAACAATATTGTAGAAGTCGTACATAATTATATATATATATTATATTAATAACAACAGACTTCCCGAAATTTCGAAAGTGGGATCAATAGTTCACTGTAAAAACACTGATTGCAAACATTGTCAATTATTTGCATATTTCAGTCAATTTTGGAGGATCATCATCTTCATCAGTCTAAAATTATGCTTACTGAAATCACATGGTCAAGATGATTTGACACTGACAGTGTTGGAAAGAAGAAGAAATTCCTTTGTACTTCCATTTCCTCAGTGTTTCCTCATTCAGACAATTCCCATGACTGTTTTACTTCTCCACTAGCAATGATTTTAATGTTCTGATGGACATAAACACTTATCTATCAGACCTGTTAATGACCGACGATAGAAAAAAACTGACAACTGACCCCCCCCCCCCCCCCACCCCAATATCAAACAAACAATATACATAAATGGTATACTGATTATCATACTACTAACAATAAAGATGAGAGAATATAACCAAATCCAAATGTAATGTAATGTACAACTTAAAAAAAAAAAACCCTGAACAGACCAAGAGAATAAATCGAGATAACAGATAGCATGTGAAAATGGGCAGTTGGAAGGTGGGATGACAAAGGGGACACTCTATTTTCTTTCCTTAGCTCTTTTTCCTGATCATTATCATAGCAGCAGCAGTAGTAGTAGTAGTAGTAGTAGTAGTAGTAGTAGTAGTAGTAGTAGTAGTAGTAGTAGTAGTAGTAGTAGTAGTAGTAGTAGTATATATTCCTGCCTCTAGGATTTTTCTGACAGTCAGAAAAATAATCACCATTATCATCTTTAGTAGTAGTAGTGCCATGACCAATTGAATTTATTCCTCACATCTTTATCGATGCTCGACAAGTCTGAATTGCAATCCACGAACAGCTCAGGCAATGTGAGAACATTAATTAAAATAATGTAGCAATGAGCAAACTTGATTTTCAATCAGTTAATGACAGAAGAAAAAAATGATATAAATATGAATTCTGGCCAATACACTGAATCATTAAGTAGGAGAAGTGAAGTATCATCATAATCATATGAAGAAATTTTGGCAGGCGTAGCCGTAGCGGAAAAATCCAAAGAATCTAAATGAATGGTAAATCGCCACAGTAAACAACAAGCTCCCTTGAGCAAAACAATGGCAGAAAACGTCCTAATTTGCGCGGGAATTAATTAGGCTACTTGTTCCTTATAATATATAATTAGGTACCCAATCAGTGAAGAAAATGTCAACCAGTTTGTTTACAACGTGAGGCAATCGAGATGTGCTTGTAGCTTTCGCATTTTACTTTTTCATTCTCTTACGACCCCCCATGTAAATGTGGTCAATTTTGGCTTAGATGAAAAGTGAAACAATAATTTAACGAGGGCTGTGTGAAAATACACTGGGATGTGTTCAGACACGCCAAATCTAAAAAGCGTCGCTTAGCCTTGGCTGATGATGATGATGATGATGATCATGATGATGATGATGATCATGGTGATGATGATGATGATGGTGGTGGTGGTGGTGGTGGTGATGTTGGTGCCAATTGAGATGGGGTGGGAATTCCTTGTGTCACTTTTCTTTTCTTTCTTTCTGGCTCTGATGGAAATAATTTATTTTTATTTCTGTCAAACAATTCAGGGAGGTTGGCTTTGTCACCATCTCTGAAGTGACAAGAACACACTCTTGATGATGATGTTGGATCTTTTGTCCTTTCTTCTGAAAAGAAAAGATTTTTAAAAAACAATAATTCTGTTGGGCATATTGATATTATTTAATTTGATAAGTACTTTGTTTTAGACTATCTTGTTTGACACCAGCTCAATGCATGATAAATCAAAGGTGTGCAAGAGACTAGGTTACTGGTGGGTCTCTCGCCTGTCTTTTATGAAATCGCACATTCAGCAAAATGTCGCCCTTCCTCATTACTTTTGATGATTTTGACTAGGTATATAAAAATCATCATCATCCGGGTTCCATCTCTTTCCAGAGGTCGGATGTCATGGCCTTCCATCCTTCACGGTCCATTGCAGCCTCGTTACAGTCTGCCATGCGTCGTCCTGTAGCTTCCTTGATGCCATCTGTCCAGGATTTCCTTTGTCTTCCTCTGCCTCTCTTTCCTTCGATTCTTCCCTCCATTATCCTTTTTTCGAGACTATCATGTCTTCGCATATGTCCAAAATATGACAGCTTTTTGTGCTTCACAGTCAAAAGAAGTTCTTTTTGTTTTTGGCCCATTAGGTCGAGGACTTTGATGTTTGTTTTTCTTGCTGTCCAAGGTATTTTTAGTATTCTCCTGTACGTCCACATCTCAAAAGCTTCAATACGTTGTTCTGTCTGTGCGGTTAGTGTCCACGTTTCACAACCATAAAAGAAAATGGACCACACATAGCATTTGGTGCATCTCATTCGTGTTCTGATGGAGATATTTGTGTTGTTGAGGATTGGCTTTAGTTTCATGAACGCATTTTTGGCCAGCATTATTCGTCTCCTGATCTCTTTGTCAGACTTTGCATCGGATGTTACCAACTGCCCCAAGTACGTGAACTCCTTTACTTGTTCCACTGGACACTCTTCTATTTCTATATCTATTTCTATGGGCTCTTTCTTTTTTGTTATCACCATTGTTTTTGTCTTCTTCGCATTCATGAACAGCCCCTTTTCTTTACTCTCTTCGTTCACTTTTGAAAGTAGCTTCTGTAGGTCTTCCTTACTTTCCGCCAACAGGACAGTATCGTCAGCGTAACGTAGATTGTTGATGTTGTGGCCACCAATCTTCAACCCTTGTGCTGTTTCTACTTGCCGAAAAATAGACTCTGTGTATAGATTAAACAAGCAAGGAGACATAACACATCCCTGGCGCACTCCTTTCTTGATTTCAATTGCATCTGTTGTATCTGCCTGCACTTTTATCTGAGCCTTTTGCTGCCAGTACAGATTAGCGATTAGAGCCACATCATTCTCTTCCACACCTATTGCCACAAGGTCCTGGATAAGTTTCTGATGACTAACAGAATCAAATGCCTTTGAGTAGTCGATAAAACAGGCATATATGTCTTTTTGGACCTCTAAGTATTTTTCTGACAGGATTTTTAAGTCGAAAATTGCCTCCCTGGTGCCACTGTTCTTTTTGAATCCAGTTTGCTGTTCTGAAATCTCACGATCTACTTTTGACGAGATTCTTTTCAGGATTATTGTCAGGAGGAGTTTCAGTAGATGGCACATAAGATTGATTGT
The DNA here is from genome assembly GCF_034508935.2 of Berghia stephanieae. Taxonomy (NCBI): domain Eukaryota; kingdom Metazoa; phylum Mollusca; class Gastropoda; order Nudibranchia; family Aeolidiidae; genus Berghia; species Berghia stephanieae. Next base: position 63,502,350 of record NC_088360.1, on the reverse strand, counting down.
TCTGTAGTCCGAACACTCAATTGCACCCGCTTTTGCACCCGCTTTCTTGGGTAGCAGTATGAAGATATAAAAATATGAATTCTTAAATTTACACATTTAAAGTTGATCTTGGGGTTGAGTGGGGCAAGACTGGCGTTTTCTATTTATTTCAGTCAGTACTGTACTGGCCAGTGCGGTGATGAAAACGTTGGAGTGTCAACAATCGGGCATTGGTAAAGGAGAGAGGTCCCTGCCGCCATCTTGCTTTGTTCACACAGAGTTGCCACCTCGGCTGTCGGGGAGGGGAGGCATGGCAGAGAATCAGAAAAACTTTCCAAAAAAGAGGAAAGTGTGTGTGTGAGAGAGAGAGAGAGAGAGAGAGAGAGAGAGAAATATCTGCGTGGGGGGGGGGGGGGGGGGGTGGGTTCCGTTATTTTATTTATTTTTTTATTTTCTTTTTGCCATAAAGGTATCAAGTTTAAAGTAAGATTTTAACAAATATTTTCTTCTCTTTCTTCTATTTTTCTCCTTTTAAAAAAATTATCACTTATCAGTAGAACTGAACTCTCATTCAGTTTATAGTTTATCTATCAGCCTCAGCATCAAAACGTGGAGATTGAGATATCATTTTTGCTTAACTTCAATAAAAACCTAGTTTGGAATGTATTTTTATTTATAATTTCGTGCAATTGTACACTTTAATCATAAAATATAGGTCTACGTAAGCTAGAACTTGACCTAGATCTAGACTACGAACTCTATCAAATGTTAGACGAGGCGTGCGTGCTTACCTGACTAAAGTGATCCACTTTTTCCTCATTTTTTTGTCTGCCTCTCCATTTGGAAATCTGTAAAACTTGCAGGAGTGACTCTCTGACTGGTGCAGACAATCTGGTACAAAACACTGGACCATATTTAAGATAAAAATTGTTTTTTGAGCGATTTTCCAATTATTCCTTTCCCGGACCAAGCACAGATTTTTTTGTTTAGAGCCAGCCGGTTCGTTGCTAGGCGGACGTGACGTCAGACTGTGGAATCCTATTACTACTACTACCTAGATATATTGAAACACAGTAAATGTGAGTTTGCAAATCTCCCGCATTTTAGCCACATATTTTTATATGACTCCTGCTCAGTTGATGTACCTATGCTATATTGGGAGCAAAACCAAGTGTCTCCTCAGCCTGTCTGTGGGTAAAACTAAAAATGGTCTTGTTGGAAATGATTTTTTTTTTTTTTTTTGGAGTGAAGCTTTCAAAAGGTGGTTTGCGGAAGGATTATTCTAATTTTGTGAATTCATGATATAAACCCTGAGAAAAAATATCATTATGAAATAAATTGCAAAAAAAAAACAAAGAGAAATATTTTCCCCCCATTTAAATGGAAATGGAAAACGTCTTGGAAATCAGTTTTTTTGGTAAACCTTTTTTGGTCATATGATGGATGACAAAGACATAAAGGCATAATTATTTTTTTTTGCCTACAAAATTATGTGCATACTGCAAAACTTGCAGAAATAGGGAACAGAATTAGGTTCAAAGAGCATACTATATAAGTACTTTGTCTCATCTAAACACAAGCACAATATCCAACTATCCAACTGAGAGGAATACACTCAAATATTCAAAACAAAACTATAAAAGTTAACAACGAAGAGAATTTTATATTTACGTATTACACTAATTAATGCCCTCCTTTTATTGTTTATCTGCATCGAGCCGTTTGCTCATCTTCACATTTTCATAAAGAGCTGTATTTGCTTATTTACTCACATAAGTCTTGAGCTTGTGCAAAGCCAGATGACCCTATTCCAGAAGATGGACACAAAGCCACATGGAAAGGTACATAAGACATGACCAATGACCTCCCTTACCCACAGGGGAAGTCAATGGCAACCATCCAGACAGTGAATTGGGGAATCATACATATAATTCCTAATATATTTGTAGAACATGTGATCGAGCTGTTTCAAGAAATTAAAATCTCATCAATCCATATATCTGCTTTATCTCAGCATAGTAGAATGTAAGCCATGGGGAGGAAAATGTTTTGTATTGGTAACAAATACAACAGTCTTGTTATCACATTGAAACAGATACAACATAAATCAATCACACAAAGAGACAAACATGGATTAGGTAAAAAAAAACAAACCCAAAAAAAACGTATAAAAGTTAGAAATTAATGTCTTACAGTGCTACGACAGTTTTGCCAGCAGATGTATGAGCAGATACAAGAACAGACTGGTTGCTTTCCAGACACAGTATGGCTTCTTTCTGGAAAGGATCCAAAGTGAAAGGATAATCCTTAGCAGGTGGGCCTGTTGCTGGCCGAAGGGGAACATAAGTGTCTTCAGGTGGGACAGCTACCTGCAAAACAAGGGCAATTTTGTTCACTCTGAAATGATTTAAGATTTAAATGCTTGTTTGAGGATGAAATAGACATTTATCTAACATTTTTAATATCCTCACAAAACATTAATTCTTTTTATTAAAAATATACAAATAAAAATTTTAATTGTCTTCGATTAAAATAATCACTCACCCAAAATTACTAGTACAGAGCTGCCAACTTTTCAAAAATAAAATAAGGAACGCTCATTTGGCCGGGGACGAGGGGACGACATGTGCCCCCCCCCCCCCCCCCCCCCCCCCTTCATCGAATCGCAACATATAAAAGCCAGCCTTTTTAATTACTATTACTAACACAAACAAGTTTGAGATAACAAGAGGCTAGTCCAAATGTTGCTAAATTATCGGGTCTAGTACCAGCACATTTGCATCGTTACAATGACACTTTCCACAATGAGATCAAGATTTCAGAACAGACAATATAAAGAAAGAATTCAACTGCCTCAACTTTGATAAGAATAGAACCAATACACAAGAAGCACAGTTGTAAAATAACTTAGGATGGTTTGAAATGCATAACTGCCAACCGTTTTGGGTTTAAAGAATAGGTGAGTTCGGCTAAAAAGTAGGCGATTTTCTTTCATGCAACATAATGGTCTTTAAGTCGTACACAATAATAGTAGTTATAGTAAAATGCACCTCTAAATATTGGAGAATTCCTACTTCTTTACTTTGACAAGATAAACACACCTAAAAATGGAGTATACTTATTATTCTTGAACCTAAACCGTTACAATAGCTTGCTTGAAAAATAAAAAGTAAAAATCAAATGAAGATGTCTTTTTAAAGGGATTAAATTTATATTTCATAAATCATTAAAGGGAAATAATCATTGTCATGTTTAATCTATATCTGTCCCTCCAGGAAATCGCGGCGCTTGCGGCCGCGATTTTTCGCAATTTTGACAATTGCCGCAATTTTTTGCAATTTTCCATGTTCTGGATTCACATATAATCATATAATGCTAAACATAGGAAAATACTACAGCCACCGTCACACAAAACTATTAAAGATGCTATTTAATAATAGTTTTTATTGCTAACATCAATCTATTATATATTTATATATATATATATATTTATTTTTTTATTTACTTATTTTTTTTATTATATAGATTCATGTAACTCGGAAACAGACCTCGTTCCACTGTATTATTATGATGTATAGATGTACTTGGAAATATAATAATAATAATAATAATAATAATAATAATAATAATAATAATAATAATAATAATAATAATAATAATAATAATAATAATAATAATAATAATAATATTTTTAAAAATTGATGAGCTTTTCTACCACATAAATGTTAGGAATCCATGCATTTGTGTAAAAGTGTTGTTTTTTGGGGTTTTTTCAAAATCTCCTGGTGGCATCCCTTGTATATACCTGGCATAATATTTCTTTTCTGAGTATGCAATGTCAATATCAATGTAATTTAATCTAATTTATGGACACAATACTGTATAATACATACCAACTAAAATTGGTGGACTGTGCTTGTCATAGAACTAAAACAAGAATAAATTATTGTGAACTGTTTATTGAAAACAATGTCTTAAATTTGCAATTTTTGCATTTTTTGCATGCAATTTTTTGAATTTTGGGTGCAATTTTTTTTGGTTTTCATTTGCAATTTTCCGCGGGGACAGCTATATAAGCAATTGATTTTCTGATTGAATACCTTCCAATCAAAGATGTGGATTTTATTTTAGTTTTAATTAAAATAATATTTGTAACAAATAGTGAAAGTATCAATACTGTCTTAGAATAATAAAAGTATATCGAGGCTAACATCCTATTCTATGCAAATCCCCAATACATTATGAAAGGTTTGAGTAAAAAACAGGTGTCATATAAACAACTGGAATTTTTTTAATAGTTGAAAATCATTTATGATAGAGGCATAATTCAAATTCAAGAGCTACACAGGAATGGAGATTATGCTGTGCTGATTTAAACCCTGCACATCATCTCTCATTGGACACCAATAATAAATAATAATAATAATAATAATATAATAATAATAATAATAATAATAATAATAATAATAATAATATATAATAATAATAATAATAATAATAACAATAATAGTAGTAGTAATAGTAATAGTAATAATAATGGATCAATAATAATAATTCATTAGGCTCACATGCCTTGTTTACCACAAATTAGTCAAAAATTACAAAATACGGATTTTGAACTAAAAATAAGGACTTACGGACTCAGGAAGTCAAATACGGAACAAATCCGTTTTTAACGCAACGGTTGGCAGCTATGCAAGAAGATAGTATTTGACTAACTGCACAGATGATTTGATGGGGATACGATAGTAAATATCTAAACCAGTAACAACCTCAACAAGAGAACTGTCATAGGTTGAAATTCAGGCCAAACTTACTTCATGTGTACAAGCTTCTTCAGTTTCAACAGTGTGGACCTGCAGCCTTGGCATAACCTCGACTCTATTTTTTTAAATAAAAAAGGAAAAGTAGAGTAAAATCTATATTCATTTCTGACACTAAAATAAATACATGGTATTAAGAAATGAAAAAACCAACAGAAGCACGAGTATGTTCAGAGGAGCAATTAATATGTATCAAACCAGAGAGAGAGAGAGAGAGAGAGAGAGAGAGAGAGAGAGAGAGAGAGAGAGAGAGAGAGAGAGAGAGAGAGAGAGAGAGAGAGAGAGAGAGAGAAAGAGAGAGAAAAGAGAGAGAGAGAAAAGAGAGAGAGAAGAGAGAAGAGAGAGGGAGAGAAAGAGGGGGAGAAGAAGAAGAAAGAGATAGAGAGGAGAAAGAAGAGAGAGAGAGAGAGAGAGAGGGGGAGATAGAAAGAGATAGAGGAGAAAGAAAGAAAGAGAGAGAGAGAGAGAGAGAGAGGAGAAGAGAGAGAGAGAGAGAGAGAGAGAAGAGAAGAGAGAAAGAGAGAGAGAAAGAGAGAGAGAGAGAAAGAGAGAGAAAAAGAGAGAGAGAGAGAGATAGCGAGAGAGAGAAAGAACGAGAGAGGGGGAGATAGAAAGAAAGAAAGAGATAGAGAGGAGAAAGAAAGAGAGAGAGAGAGAGAGAGGGGGGGAGATAGAAAGAGAGAGATAGAGGAGAAAGAAAGAAAGAGAGAGAGAGATAGAGAGGGGGAGATAGAAAGAAAGAGATAGAGGAGAAAGAAAGAGAGAGAGAAAGAGAGAGAGAGAGAGAGAGAGAGAGAGAGAGAGAGAGAGAGAGAGAGAGAGAGAGAGAGAGAGAGAGAGAGAGAGAGAGAGAGAGAGAGTCGGTACAGTACGTGTGATAAAATTGGCTTTGCATTGTTTCCATGCAGCCGTTAATCAGGCTGAATTTTTTTTTTTTCATGTTGACCGCTAACCAAGGAATTTACCCAATGGAAACCATACGGTGCTCTTATTGGCTAACCAACCAGCGGCCTCGATGAGAAAAATATCCGCCATTGAGACGTTGGCTGGGAATCGCATTACTATAGTAAACAAGCGCTGATCGGCCGTTCATGAAAACAAGTTGCTGCTCGCTCGTTTAACTCAAAATTATTCAAAATGATCTCTCTAAAATGATATAAATGTGACTTCTTAAGGTTTTCTTCACGGTCAAAACCACACAACATTCTATTAATGATTACGTCCGAGGCAAAAAGGAATATTGACAGGTCGACCGAGAGTTGAACTCGTGAGACGACAAACATCAATGCGAAGTGTAGTGAGAGTCAAGCTATTGTTTGTCTTGTCCTGTTCTATATAGAGAAAGGGATAAATAGTATAGCCTCGTGTGGGAGTGGTTGCGTGTCATAGTCATGTTTTTAAATTATTTCTGTTGTTTATGTGTGTAGTGATGACTCTCTCACACTCAATTTCAATGCCGAAAGAGGAATTCCCGCACACAAGAAAGGGGAATTGGGGTGGTATTTGGCATACATATTGTATAGTATCTAGTTCTAAATAGATAACTGATTAGAATTATATTATGATATATAAACACAATGCCAAATACAATTCCGAAGTTTCATTATTTCAAATGAAGTAAAGCTCCAAAACCTAATGGTAGTCATTATAGTACTGGTGTTAGTGAGGTGATGTGGTGTTGGTGGTGGTTGTAGTTGTAGTAGTAATAGTGATGATGATGTGGTGGTGGTGATGATTGTAGTTGTAGTAGTAGTGGTAGTGATGATGATGTGGTGGTGGTTGTAGTTGTAGTAGTAGTGGTAATGGTAATGATATGGTGGTGGTGGTGGTTGTAGTAGTAGTGGTCGTGATGATGATGTGGTGGTGGTGTTTGTAGTAGTAGTGGTAATGATGCGGCTATGTGGTCTAGTAGTATGACACTCGCTTTCGGATCGGAAGGTCCTGGGTTCGAGCCTCGCGCTCGGCGCATAGTTGAGTCCTTGGAAAAGGCTCTTTACTCACATTCTCTAACCGTACTCAGGTGTAAAATGAGTACCTGGCCGAAAAATTGTAATATCGCCGAACAGGCGTCATGTCCCGTCCTACATGTTAAATGTTGACCAGGGACCCCTTGTAAAGCGCTTTGAGCACATTTAGTAGATATTGCACTATATAAAGCTCAATTTTTTTTTTTTTTAATGTCAATGATGATGATATGGTGGTGGTGGTTGCAGTAGTAGTAGTGGTAGTGATGATAATGTGGTGGTGGTTGTAGTTGTAGTAGTAGTGATAGTGATGATGATGTGGTGGTGGTTGTAGTAGTAGTGGTAGTGATGATGATGTGGTTGTGGTGGTTGTAGTAGTTGTAATGGTGATGATATGGTGGTAGTGGTGGTTGCAGTAGTAGTGGTAGTGATGACGATGCGGTTGTGGTGGTTGTAGTAGTAGTGGTAATGGTAATGATATGGTGGTGGTTGTAGTAGTAGTGGTCGTGATGACGATGCGGTTGTGGTGGTTGTAGTAGTAGTGGTAAAGATGATTATGTGCTGGTGGTGGTGCAGTAGTGGTAGTGATAATGATGTGGTGCTGGTGGTTGTGGTAGTAGTGGTAGTGATGCTATTGTGGTGGTGGTTGTAGTAGTTGAGGTAGTGATGATGTGGTGGTGGTTGTAGTAGTAGTGGTGGTGGTGGTTGTGGTAGTAGTGGTAATGATGATGATATGGTGGTGGTGGTTGCAGTAGTAGTGGTAGTGATGACGATGTGGTTGTGGTGATTGTAGTAGTAGTGGTAGTGATGATGATGTGCTGGTGGTGGTGTAGTAGTAGTGGTAGTGATAATGATGTGGGGCTGGTGGTTGTAGTAGTAGTGTTAGTGATGATATTGTGGTGGTGGTGGTTGTAGTAGTAGATGATGTGGTGGTTGGAAAAAACACATTACAGGTTATTATAATACATGATTACACACATTCTCTAACTTTTTGTTTGTTTGTTGCTTTAGGTCTCTTCCAACACAATTGAGGTTATATGAGAGACCGCTGAAACAATAAAACAAGCAATCTAACAAAAATAGTACAAATGTAAATCAAAATCATAACCTAAAGATATGATAAGCTAAATTATAAATAACCAAGAACAAACAGGCAGAAGATTTACAGAAAAAAAAATATCCCCTGTCAAAAATACAATCACAAACCAAAGAAGCAGGATAGGCTAGTAAAGAGAAGAAGAAACGACATCACTATCGGATCGTACACCCATGCGAACATCATAGGTATATGATTCAAGGGTGATGCTCCCATCCAACCACCCGCATTCTCTAACTTCATTTTTTTGACAGCTTCATTGTGCCATAAATATACGCAACTGTTCTGAAACATTTTATTGTGGATTTTGATATTGTTTGTTGTTTTTCTTTTGTCGTTATGTTGACATAGAGACCGAATGAATGGTAATGACTACATTCTCAGCCAACAATAAAATGGCGCTGAATGCTTTCATTGGTGGACACTTTTTAGGCTTCATACGTATTCTCATTCGTTTAATTCTATGCCGCTAACATATCAAGATACATACTGTGCATGAAATTCGTTATTTTTCCCTTTCAAGTACAACTAAGATGAAGATATTTTTTAAAATTATCACCAAATTAGATAATATTGGTTTCATGGCAATCAATAAAATTTGTTATTAAAACCAAAACATACATTCAGCATTCAATATTTATTCGTAAAAAGAGAAGAAAAAATCCCCAGCTACCTAGCTGTCTCGTGTGAGGAAAGAAGTTTGTTGTGGTCAAAATCTTACATAGCATTAAAATAGTATTGACACTTGCATGTAAATCTGTTTTTTAAAGAGAACCATTGCTACAAAATCTTTTAAAATGAAATAAGTAAAATAAAATGTTCAATCTTGTATCATAATTATTTTTTACAAAGAGGGAAGGAGGCAGACATGTGATGCCATTGTTACCTTGGGTTAATGAACCCGGCATTTACTTTTATCGGCTGACATATTGATATTGTTTGTAATCGGAGATAGTAATCATCAAAAAGTTGGCAAACTATCTGGTCAAATATATTCAAATTTTCGATCATGTGAAGTAGAATTATTTCCCAACTTTTATAACAGAAAATGTTAATATGTACTTTAAGAAATTGTTTGTAAATAATGAGAGGAGCCACTACCTATGTAAGTACTCACATCTAATAGTCATATTTGTTTAACGGAAGTTTAACCTATAACCAACTTGCTAAAAATTATGGCATCTGTTTTTGAAGAAATTTTGACAAAACAATCTGGATAAAATCAAGATGTTTAATCAAACTCATAGGTACCAAAAAAATATCTTCAGGTCAATTGTAAATGCCATGCAAGATTTGATGGTGATTGGTTTGGTGGATCTTGGAGACTTAGTGGAACAAAAAATCAAATTTGCCAAATATATATATATCAGGGGTCCATGTTGGGAATTTTCAAAACCACTGAAAATTTTACGCGCTATCGTACCAACCTCCTAACCGTAATTTATAATACATATGCGTAACCAATTATCTTATTATGTAAACAAAACACCTACCCTATATTGTATGAAGTCCAAAAGCTGCTCTTGTACTTTTAGTTTTAGAGTTCTTGTGGGACCAATTCACACACTTGGTCATAAATTGTAAACATATCACATAATTAACATAATCCATCACATTTGACCACCTCCACCCCTCCCATCTTCTTCAATTTCACTTGCTTCTCAAAGCCACCTTCTCTTGGGAGCAGGCTCTAACTTCTTGCAAAGCTGCCTTTTCTTGGCCAAGGCGGTAGTTTCTTCACAGCAGTCATGGTTGGGGCAACCTTCTTTAATTTCTCATCCATTTCATTCCTTTTAGCTGCAGCCTGCCTTTTAGCCTGATAGACCCTATGTGCTGTCCTCATATTGATGCAGAGTTGGTGGCACACAGGATCATAAAGAGGCTCCCTTCTATAAAAATACTGACATGAAGTCAACTTGTTGCTCAGAAGCTCATATTTCACAGTCTGGATTGCTGAGAGAATCCCTATGCCCATTCTTGATGTCTGTTTGTTGCTTATTCTGGACATATGGGAAAAGGTGCTCTCAACCTGGGCACCATGAAATATTGTTACCAATGCCTTAACCATTCTTTGAAGGAGGGGATACCTCCTCTCTATATCAAGAGAACACCACCATCTGTCTAGTCTATCATCTTTGTTAAAAGATGGTAGAGCCTTGTCATTAACATACTGCCTAATCTCTTCCTTAACTTTATGAAGCTCTTCTTCATTGAATAGGTGCTGTGTCTTTGAAGCCAGCTTATCCAGATGAACTTTGACTACAAAGTGGTTGTTAAAAGGCGGGTTGATCGCACTTATGGACTCCAGTGTCTTGTTTGTCAGCAGACACTTCTGCATTTGTTGACCTGCTTCTAAGTACGCATCCTCGACTTTTTCCAAGAAAGAGATTGGAACCTTCTGGTTTGGTTCCCCAATGAAAATATGCCTAAGAGGAAGCAAATTTTTTTTCTTCTTGGAGATCAACATCCTGCTGGTTTCACAAAGCAGTGAAAAAGCTTCATGGCTGCAGCATCCTGATAATCATGCAGCTTATGCACCATGGGTTCTTTTGTCTGAAAGGAGCAGACATACTCCTTCATGATAGCCAGCACTGAAATATATAGCTCTAACAGCAGTTCAGTCTCTTTACTTTCAAATAAAATCTTGCTAACAATCCTCCTCTTCCTTTCCTCACCATCATCTCTTTCATCACTGGCAAATAAATGTCTTTGTCTTTCTTGTTAAGTAAAGAAAAATAAGGCACCCCACATCTGGGTAATCTCCATGGCTCTGTCATATGTGGAAAGCCACCTTGTCGAAGAAGAGTACTGTGGGAGACAGTAAGGCAGCCTCAAAAAAGAACACAACTCTTGTAGATATGATTTGTGCTGTGTGCACCACTTGAAGTCTGTATGCAAATCTGCAAAAAGATTCTCCAAATAACGCTGAAATGGAGAACAGAATTTCTTGGCAACATTGTTCATATGGTGGCATGAATCTCCATCAATGTCTAAAAGATGAGGGGCATTTCGCTCTCTTATCTTTGTCTCAACACCAGAAATATGTCCTCTCATCACTGCACACGAATCAAAAAGAATGGTAATTAGATTGCTCCATGGTATGGAAAAGTCTTTGAAAATTTCTACAATGGCATCATAGATAGTCTCTGAGTCACATCTCAATATCTCCACAGATGCAAGATGATGAACCCTTGCCTCTCTATTCTTCACAAAACTAACAAGCACTGATAACACCTTCTTGTTGCTAGAACTTGTGGCCTCATCAATGTTTAAAGAAAACGGAGTTGTTTGCAAGTCACTAACAAGAGATTCTGTAATTGTCTTTGCTAAGCCATACTTTAATTTATATGCCGCAGAAAAAGAACTCAGATTGACATGTGCCAGAGCAGCAGGATCTTTAGCACAATATTTCGCAACATCCACCAGCACGTTTGCAAATGTCTCAGGCATTGTGTGTTCAAACATTTTCGATAGAATGTATGCCTCCATAGTAGAAATTCTATCTACCAAAGGCACAACAGTGTTTCCTCTCTTTACAGAATTTCCATCGCCCTCTGAAGATCTCGTCTCATCACATTGTTTAACACTTTCACCACTGCCACTACCTTTAGTTTTACACCTTTCAAACAATGGAAATAGTTTGTCATTCTTACCAGAAAAGCTGCCCAGACTATAATTAGAGTCTTTCAATTTAAGTTTCGTGTAATGAGCTTCAGAACTCAAATGCTCCTTGAGGGCACCCTTCCCTCTTCCACCATAATTAATAACAGCGTTACACAGCTTACAAACAGCTTTCCCTGCAATATTAATCTTATGGATACTGTCTCCAATCTTTACTTTAAACTCCTTCACTGTCACTTCTTCCTCACCCCATCTGAAATTCCATTTGTTCTTTACAGTTTTGTCAATCTCCTTAATCAAAGGCTTTTGGTCTTCTTTAAGGGTATAAAACTGACTAGCCATTTATGAAAATGAATCACAAAAGTTTATTATTATAATAACCCAGTCCGGAGTTCCAGTCAAGAAATAAGAAATTGAAGATAAAAACCAAATTAACTAGATATCGACACACCAAAAAAACACGGTCACTGCTGAGTCGTAGTACACATCACCTGGATACTATATTATAATATAATAAAACAACTGAAGGAGTAAGTCAAACAGCCGCAGAAATAAAGTGATAATTACTAAGTCCAGCAAAAAACAGAAGATAACGCCAATCCAAATTGAATGAACCGCACACTAGGCACACACATGGGCAAATGGGAAGAAAGAAGTTGAGAGAAGAAAGAAATCAAACAATGACGGGGTATTGTAGGGCAATTAATATCATATCGTAAGTAACAATTCCATCAGGCATAAAATAAAAAAGATAAGAAAACAACCGAGATTGATATCGATACCATTAAAAAAAAAAAAGAAAAGAAACCTGGAGTAACTCAGTATCCCTACATTAAAAAGTTGAACGAAACCTCGGAAACAACGAAACAAAATGGCGGCGGGTTAGACTTTCTCACTCGGATCGTGAAAAAAAAAAAAAAAAATTATAAAATTGATTGGGTTCCGTGGAATTTGAAACCACGGAAAAAAAATCAGCGGAATCTGAAACCACGGAATTTCCGCGGAAAACATTGACCCCTGATATATATATATATACACACACACATACATTTTTTCCTCAGTTTTGGATCTCTTTGTACCCTCATCTTCGTGATCCATGGGTCTTTTCTTGCCTGCTATCCGACTGAAAACCTCATCTGCTCTGTAAAAGATAAACAAAAACACTGACTTAAACAAAACAGATTTTACCATTACAATATTTTGGATCACTTATCACAACTTGACACAAATCTAAACTAAACACAGAAAATTTTTCTATTTTAAATTATCAATCAAACTTTGAAGACAAAAAATTGAAAATGAAAGAATATGAATGATCATGCTGGAAAATACTGCTGAGGTTTAGTTGGGGTCATTCCAATTAGAACTTCATGAGCAATGTATGAAAATGACAAAAGATGATATTAATCGCATAAACATCTCCATTTTAACTATTGATAAAGGCAAGCAGAAATCAAATTTCAGGGTCTTCTTATGGATAAATCCTCAATGTCCAGGAACAATCTGTCAGGCAATAGTAAAGTTTTAAAAGAAAACAGATCATAATACCATTACAATGGTACTAGAGATAATAACTTATATCAATCTGCTTGCAATTTTTGTTTTAAATGGGATGAGAAGTAAAGAAGGGGAAGAAGAAGCATGAAGGGTGGAGGAGAGGTATGGGAAAGGATGCCACTGTAAAAAAAATTCTCTGCTCTTGAAAATTAGTGTTATGCCCATTAGCAATACAATGACAACTGTGCAAAGCAATAATAATAATAATAATGATAATAATAATAATAGATCTTTATTGTCCATAAATATGGCAATTTGTCATTTAGTTACACTTGTTATAACGTTAAACGATAACTGGAACATTGAACAGATATTTCACTCCTACTTATTTTCTCTCTCTCTCTCTCTCATTCTCTCTCTCTCTTCCTCTCTTTTTTTCAAACGTGCGATATACACAACATAAACATATTCATTTCGTTTTCAATTTGTTACGATTGTGGCAATTCGACACCAAAAATTATCATCATTATCAATTGGTCAGTTAATCTTACATTAAATAAATTAATCAGTTAATCAGTCAACGAATCAATCCTTGGTTTTTCTGTACCATATGAAATATTCAAAATTTTTATTGCTGATGGAACGAACGTTGATTTATACTTGTTAGTTCTACATTTAATCTGACAAAACCTTCTCCCAGATGGTAAAAGACTAAATTCATGGTATAAAATATGTTTTTTATTGTTGGTAATTGAGAATGCTTTCCTTTCTATTGCTTTTCCATGAATTCTGTCTACTCCATCAAGAGGATGGTTTATTATTTTTGATGCCTCTTTGATAGATTTTGAAATTTTTGATTTATCTTTAAGTCGGCATCCTCCAAACCATATGGAGCAGCCAAACGCAATTACACTTTTAATCAATGAGTCATAAACTCTTAACATAGTTTTCTTCCTTACTTGAAATGTTCTCAATTTCCTTAGGATGTATAATCTTTGGGCAACTTTCTTAGATATATTAATATGTTGAGAGAAATTGAGGGAACTATCAATGGTTATTCCTAAATATTTAAAATAGTCAACTATCTCAACATCATCTTTACCGATCGCCACACACTTTAAGTCGTTTTTATTTTTTACACCAAACACCTGTTCTTTTGTTTTTTCAACATTTAATTCAAACTGATTTTGTTTACACCAATCGGTGAATATATTTATTTGTTTGAAATAATTCTTTTCGGTAACTTTATCTTTTAATAAGCCAAGAATAGCAGTATCATCTGCATATTTCACTATAAAACAATTTTCAAAGGATTTTAAAACGTAATTCTTTGACAACAAAACCGTCAAAAGCAAGCATTGCATTTTTCGAAATTGATTTTCTCGGCCATACCGTTGGTCATGGGACACAGACACTCGAGACAGAAGAAAACAAACAAAAATCGCACAATTACAAAAACAAAAGACAAAAAAAGAAGTACGCAAAGTTCTCGTGCTCCTGAATTTTTACATGAAATACATTTACAACTTTGCGCACATCACGTGTCAGAATAGCTTAAATCAATTAAAGTCAGCAATCTATTCAGAAGCAATTCTTACATTACCCGACATGTCAAAAGAATTTGTTGTAACAACTGACACGTCTGACAAGGGTATCGCAGGTGTACTATTACAAGAGCATGAGGGAACTCTAATGCCTTGCTTATACGCAAGCAGGAAATTATTGGACAGGGAATCATGGTACTCTGTAATAGAGTGTGACGGACTGGCCATCGCCTTTACTTTAAAGACATTCAGATGATATCAACTACTAAAAGAGTTTGTGGTCGAAACAGACCATTAAACCACTCACGTATATAAGAAATAACAAAGTGAATAACAGTAGAGTGCTAAAGTGGAGTCTATTTTTTCAAAATTACACCTTCAGTATCTCTTATATACCAGGCTGTGAGAATATTCACTCCGACCTACTTTTTTAATTAGTGTAAACACATGAGAAGGGTATATTATAATTTACCCAACTACCTCTTATGCATACTGTGGGTGGGGGGTGTCACGTTACTGTAGAACGAGCTTAAGTTTCAATGAGATATTAGCTTTAGGCAACCATGAGTTGTTATTTTTCAAACCTGTTGCTAAGCTATCTTGTGATGACAACGCCTCTCAGTCGTCATATGAATACTACTCACCATGGTTATATAAACCCATGGCAGGCCGCCAAACGTGACGCTATCCTTCACGTAATGCAGGGTTGATTGTGTGAAGTACGTTCGGGGCCGGAAGATAGCGAGGCATAGTGCAGGCTACTGAGCGAGGCATAGTGCAGGCTACTGCACTGTGTAAGTCTGTGAACGGGTGACCAAATTATAGTACAGAGAAGGCAAATCTGTTATTATATGTCCCAGTAAAAGTAAAAGTCGCAAACCCGCCGAGTAGCATCGTCACAACACACCGTTCGACTAGATGCTATGCCGTCTCAGGTTCTCGCCCACAGCGGGCACATATTGGACAGGTAGAAAGACCCCACAGATGAAGCGCACTTGCCGTTAGGCAGCTCCTCGACCGAAGCCGACCCGCAGCCACCCAATGTCTCCTCCTACTGGTATCAAAGCCTGGCAACCTCTCACCAAGCTTAGAGGAGTGTCCGTCCCCGCCCCCACGAGGGACCGAATTCGTCCAAAGCGACTTCCATCTCGTATGTGCAGCTCTAGACGTAGTCAGGGACTCTGCGCACAAGGGCCGCCGGGACTCATTTCGGCTCGAAACGGGGGCACCGTCCATTATGCGCATCAGGGGTATCCCCACTCCCTCTCTCGTTGATCCCACTCAGCCAGTTTCCCGTAATCGTCTCCCTCCGGACAATGGGGGACTGGATCGCTGCCATTATCGGGCCCCATTCTCTAGGAGTTGTTGCTAGCGTTCTCGACACTATGTGCATCGACTTGTGAGTTCTACATCCACCCTCTCAACGCCTCTGCTTCCACCCCACACTGGAGCGCAATACTCCGCGGTGGAATAGAATAGTGCCAAGGCAGACGTTCTCATGAGCGCTTGGCTAGCGCCCCAAGTCGATCCCGCCAGCTTCCTCAGAAGATTATTCCGCTTCTCTATCTTCCGGGCAACCCCTTCGAGATGCACCTGACAGGTAAGGCTGCGATCCAACGTCACCCCTAAATATTTTGCATGCGGCTCATATGGGAGTCGCTGGTCCCCGACTAGGACATTCAGTTTGTGGGTGTGCCAAGCACTGCATAGGTGAAACGCAGTGGCCACGGTTTTTGAAGTGTTCATCTTCAGGTACCACTTGTCGAAGTAGGATTTGAGTCTGGTGACGTCCTCGCTAAGTACGCTCTCGAGACGGGTCCACACTTTACTATGAGTAACGAGTGCCCAGACGTCCGCGTATCCCAGCCAAGGGAGGAAGTGTTCGGCATATCGCCAATGTAAACGTTAAACAACATTGGTGCAAGTACCGACCCCTGAGGGACCCCATTCTTCAATTTCCTTACTTTACTCGTGGCGTCTCCCAGCGCAACGTGGAATTGCCTTTCCCCCAAGATCGAAGAGAACAACTTCAAGGTCTTTTTGCACCTTATGATTTTTGCTGGTTTGAACAACCCTTCGCACCAGACTGTAGTGGATCTTTACCTTGCAGCTGGTGAGGGGGTTTGAGCCACACGGGAGGGCAAAGGTGTAAATCCTGGTTGACCGTCACGAGACCATCCCGGGTATCGAGCTAACGAGCCAAATGAGCTGCTCGCCCCGGTGTGTGACTAAATTTGATCCAACCCGGTGCCCAAATAGCAGCCGCTATCCCGGGCGCCACACTACTTCGATACTTCGATATTCGGAGTCAAATTCCAGTTCGCATGTGCAATCAACGGATTATTCATATCCAAACTCGGTTTGAATCACTACTGTAATCTGTGGTCTGAATAGTCTCCCTTGGCAGTATAGCTTTTGTTTCTTTTTTCTTTTAAATATTTTATTTATTGATAATTACATAAAATTGATGCATATGAAAATAACAGTAATGGCATAGTAACTAAAGTAGTCTAAAACCGCTTTATTTGACAAAATCATAGATCAACTGGAAGTCCAGTTAGAAATTATAAAGAACAAAAGTAACTTTGATCTAAAAGAAAAGCTTTTCTAACAACATAACATGATGTCCATAGAAAATCAGGACGAAACAAAAATATTGTTATAGTGTTAGACACACCCCCCCCCCCCCCCCCCCCCCCATGTTTGTGCATGCATATTGGACTTTAAGTCCAAATAGCCATGGGAGACTATTCAGACTCGACTCCAAATTGCCACTTCGAAAGAAAGAAGGAAATACATACGATATAAAATAATGTAGTGAAATAGAGTTTGGGAGAGAGAGAGAGAGAGAGAGGGAGGGATTAACTCCCATATACAGATTTCCAACATGATTCCCATATCTCAAGACATCCAGTCAGGATATGAAGTGAGTAGAAAAGTGCCAGAAGACAATAGAGAATAAAAAAAATTTTCGCGGCGGTGGTGGGGTTTGAACCTGCGACCTTATTGGTACGACAACTCCGCCTGGCAGGTGAGAGCGTGGCTCTACCGTGTGAGCTATCCACGAACACAAAAATATTCGTTTCAAACCCAAAGTCATTTCTAGATCCCTCTCTCACCCACTTCTTGAGATCGCCGATTCGTTCGCCACCATCGCGAAGTAATTTTGACCAGCAGTTAAGCTTAATAGCCAATATTCTCATCACAAACATATAACATAGAAACGATTGAGACATTGAGTATGCTCCGGTGTATGGGGTGAATTTTTAATTCAGAAAAGTGAGTGGAGCAGGCACTTATGTTGGTAACAACAAGATATGAAGTGAGTAGAAAAGTACCAGAAGACAATAGAGAATAAAAAATCCAGTCTAAATTTTAAATGCATGACATGTATTTTGTTTTTGTTTTTAAGGGTTTTACAGCGCTTGCAACACATTAAGGTCATATCAGCGCCAGTAAAAAGGAAGAAAATGGGATAGTAAAAAGTTCTAGTATTACAATTAAAGCACAAAAGAAAAGGTAAGACAAAGGGGAATTGGTTCAAATAGGGAACAGGTGTAGATTCCAAGAGCACACTGTCAAAGTACTTAGTTTGAGATCACCTAAAAATCTCATCCAGACACAAGCACAGGTCCCAACTAAGAGGAATACACTCAAATGTTTACCAATCCTATAATATAATATGTAAACTAAACATAATACAATGCATAACAGAGAGATGATTTACAAGGAGAAAAATATCATCTCCAGACCTGCCAACCTTCCCAGGATGAAAAGTGTATTGCATGACCCTAAAAAGTGTATTTTTTAGCAAAAAAGTGTATTTTGTTCGCACATGTGGAAAAAAAGTGTGCACTACACAAAAATTTATATAAAAGCAAATCAAAATAAATGATCTTCATCATTCAAGCAATCTCTAGTGATGACAAAATTATCGATTTATCAAGAAACTAAAACACATGTGTGTGTGTGTGTGTGTGAGAGAGAGAGAGAGAGAGAGAGAGAGAGAGAGAGAGAGAGAGAGAGAGAGAGAGAGAGAGAGAGAGAGAGAGAGAGAAAGAAAGAAAGAAAGAGAGAGATATAGAGAAAAAGAGGAGCGAGAGGGGGAGGGGAGTGAGACTGCTTGTGCATTAAGAGGACGCGAGGGAAATAGAATAAAGATTGAAACCTGTATAATTGTATGTGTTTGTGTGTGTGTGTGTGTGTTTGTGTGTGTATGTGTGTGTGTGTGAACGAAACAAAAGGGAGACGGAGAGAGTGAGGTAGACATGAAGAAAGGGATGGAGGCGGAGCAAAGAATTGTAGGGATACTTTAAAGAAAGCATTTTGTTACAAAGTAAGTCATAGTCAATCAACTGAAAACATATTGACCAATGAGATTGCAATTAAAGAAATGGGCTGGTCAAATCAATCATTGCATTGTTTCCATTTTGAGTCAGATGACCGCTTGAGGAGGAGGGGTGGGGCTTATTGTGTAGTGACTTACATGAAAACCTGTTATTGAATCTCTCAAGTTGTCCTTAGCGTTCACCCACATTGTTCATTTTCTAAAAAGACCCCCCCCCCCTCCTCCTTTCTTTCAGTATACAAAGAAAGCACGACTAAACGAACATCCATCTCTCTCTCTCTCTCTCCCCTCTTCATCTATCTATCTACTATCTATCTATCTATCTATCTATCTATCTATCCATTTATAGGTTTGTCTTTCTGTCTGTGTATCTATCCATCCATTTCATTTTTTAGTTACACGTATTTCCATCGGGAGTTCATTAATTGTTGAAGGTTCTATTTATTGTTCTGCTTTTGTACTTAAAATTAAATGTTTATCCTACAACAATCTCTGTAAGTGTAAGATTAGTCAACTGTTGTCCTATTAAAGTCTTAGCATGTCCTATAATTTCATGAATAAAAAAAAGAGGGACAAAGGAGGGCCATCACCTCGATGCAGCTCGACAAAGAGATAATAGCACGTGGTGTGTATCAAAATGCACAAACACACACATATGTAACACACGCATGCTGACGTCATGAAGCATCGCCCGAGCATTATGGTCTACATCCACACCGTATGTGATGAGCGTTGACCAATCAGAATCATTCATTTGTAAGGTTGTCAGGGAAAAACCTAGACTTGTTGACAGTTTTTAAAGTCCATTATTGGTTGAACCATGAAATTGTGAAAACAGTCATGCTTTCTCTGGGATAGATAAAGACACGCCCTTTGCTGTGATATCTTACATCTTATTGGTGGAGAAAAAGACTCGGTATTACTAAGCCTTGGAAAGGGTGGCTCTCTGAGAGAAAGTCAACTCTCGTTTTGAATGTGTCACTGATAGTTGCATTTTTAAACTTGAAATTTATATAACTTATCGTCATTGTTTATGGTGAATTATTATGTTCTCATGTAGAAAAATGATTGTAGTTTCTGAAACAACCAAAAACTGAAATTTGATAATTTTGACCATTTCCACTTTAAAACCGGTTTTCTTCGTTTTCCAAATCCCGACTTAATACCGCTTCGAGGCGGAGGGTCACAAATATCAAAGTAAGAGTGGCATTCAAATACATTTTTAAATATCTAAATAGACATGATTAAATGTCACTAAATGTTCAGTGACACCATGGCTTGGTGGATATAAGCTGTTTGACTCTGAGCTTAGGGTTCGAGAGTTCAAATCCCGGTAGGGATAACTTTTTTTTTGTCCCCCAATATTTTAAAAATTCCTTCTGTCTATTGCTATTTTTTAACCTTTTTTTTTTTTTAAATGAGAAAAACTGATTGGAAATGTAAAAGTGATGGTGATAGTGGTAGTGATAATGGTAATGGTGGTGGTGGTAACCGGTAACGGTGATGATTGGGGTGTAGGGATGATGGTAATATTATTATTATTGATATTGTTTTTCTTCTTCTGCTATTATTATTATTATTATTATTATTATTATTATTATTATTATTATTATTACTATTATTATTATCATTATTATTATTATTATTATTATTATTATTATTATCATTATTATTATTATCATTATTGTTATTATTACTATTATTATTATTATTATTGAACGTATTGATGTTATTACGATTGTCGTATTTTTGTGTGGTGTATCAGTTTATTTTTTTATTCCATTTACCTTTTTTTTCCACTTTCATGTATGTTGGCATCAAATTGTTGATTTATTGGCAAAAGCCGAAGATTGAATAAACTTTGAACTTTGTTTTAATAATTTTATTTGCTTGTAATATACTTTAATGTTGATATTATACTATTGTTCTTTTATTATTATTATTATTATTGTTATTATTATTATCATTATTACTATTATTATGAAATAAAAAAATAAACTGATACACCACACAAAAATACAACAATCGTAATAACATCAATACGTACAATAATAATAATAATAATAATAATAATAATAATAATAATAATAATATAATAATAATAATAATAATAATAATAATAATAATAATAATAATAACAATAATAATTTAAATAGATACTGAATATTAGACTACAATTGACATATATTTACTGAATACACGTGGTATTTTTAGGGGTGTTTCTCTTTTTACGAAACACGCTGAAACCCGACAAAGTTCTGGGATGTAGGCAGCAGTGGGGAGTGAACCTGGGACTGGGTTTCGTAATAAAAAAGCAATTACTTTTTTTACGAAACCCGATAATATCCGACAAAGTTATGGAAAGAAAGTAGGCAACAGTGGGGGAGTGAACCCGAGACTCAGGGAAGTGTACACTATTGGGGAGTAAACCTAAGTCTATGGCTTTTCGACGGGGTTTGGCGGGTTTCGAAAAAGTAATTGCTTCATTCTCGTCTGGCACCCAACTCCCATAGTCCGGCTTCATTTCCCACTGGTATCCATCTTCCATAGTCCCAGGTTCATTTCCACTGATATCCTCTTCTCACAGTCCCAGGTTCACTCCCAACCGGTGTGCACTTCCCTGAGTCCCGGTTCATTGCCAAATGGTGCCCACTTCCCATAACTTTTGACAATTTCGGTAGATTTCGAAATAAAAGTACATTCTAAGCTCACTGTCCACTGGTATCAGCCTCTCGCAGTCCCAGGTTCAATCCTCATCGGTGTCCGAATCCCAGATTCACTCCCCACTGCTGCCTGCTTCCCATAACTTTGTCGGGTTTTGACGGGTTTCGTAAAAAAGTAATTCCCCCTCCCCCTTGGTATTGCTTTTTTACAAAATCCAGAGTCCCAGGTTCACTCCCCACAAGTGTACACTTCTCTGAATCTCAGGATCACCCCCCACTGTTGCCTACTTCAATAAATTTGTCGGATATTGCCAGGTTTCGTCGGGTTTCGTAAAAAAAAGTAATTGCTTTTATGTGAAACTCGCTGAAACCCGCCGAAAACCAGAGTCTTAGGTTCACTCCCCACTGGTGTACACTTCCATGAATCTCAGGTTCACTCCCCACTGTTGCCTACTTCCCATAACTTTGTCGGATATTGCCGGGTTTCGTAAAAAGGTAATTGCTTTTATGTGAATCTCACTGAAACCTGCCGAATACCATAGTCTCAGGTTCACTCCCCACTGGTGTACATTTCCCTTTGTCTCAGGTTCACTCCCCATTATTTGCCTACTTTCGATAACTTTGCCCCATTTTGTTGGAATTTGGCGCATTTCGTAAACAAAAAGTAATTGCTTTTTTTTTTACAAAACCCACCGAAACCCAGACCCAGGTTCACTCCCCACTGGTGTACACTTCCCCGAATCTCAGGTTCACTCCCCACTGTTGCCTACTACCCATAACTTTCTCGGATATTGCCAGGTTTCGTCAGGTTTCGTAAAAAAGTTATTGCTTTTATATGAAATTAGCTGAAGCCCGCCGAAAACCATAGTCTCAGGTTCACTCCCCACTGGTGTACACTTCACTGTCTCAGGTTCAGTCCCCACGCTTTGCCTACTTTCCACAACTTTGCCGCATATTGTCGGGTTCCGTAAAAAAGTAATTCCCCCCCCCCCCCCCATTTTGTTATTGCTGTTTTACAAAACCCAGAGTCCCAGATTCACTCCCCACTAGTGTACACTTCCCCGAATCTCAGGTTCACTCCCCCACTGTTGCCTACTACATATAACTTTCTCGGATATTGCCAGGTTTCGTAAAAAAGTAATTGCTTTTATATGAAATTAGCTGAAGCCCGCCGAAAACCATAGTCTCAGGTTCACTCCCCACTGGTGTACACTTCACTGTCTCAGGTTCAGTCCCCACGCTTTGCCTACTTTCCACAACTTTGCCGCATATTGTCGGGTTCCGTAAAAAAGTAATCCCCCCCCCCCCCATTTTGTTATTGCTGTTTTACAAAACCCAGAGTCCCAGGTTCACTCCCCACTGGTGTACACTTCCCTGAATCTCAGGTTCATCCCCTTCTCCCCCCCCCCTTACACACACACACACACACACACGCTGCTGCCTACCTCCCATAACTTTGTCGGATATTGCTGGTGTGTCGGGTTTCGTAAAAAAGTAATTGCTTTTTATTAAGAAACCCGCCGAAACCCAGTCCCAGGTTCATTCCCCACAGGTGTACACTTCTCTGAGTCCCAGATTCACTGCCACAGCTGCCCTCTTCCCATAACTTTGTCAGGTTTCGGGAGAAAAACACTGTATTGTAGTGCAAAACCACTATTCAGTGTTCAGATACTGAATAGTACAAAACCAATATTCAGTATCAGATACTGAATAGTACAAAACCACTATTCAGTATCAGATACTGAATAGTACAAAACCACTATTCAGTATCAGATACTGAATAGTGGAAAACCGCTATTCAGTATCTGATACTGAATAGTGCAAAACCACTATTCAGTATCAGATACTGAATAGTGCTAGCCTTATAGTATAGTATAGAGAGGTGAGCCGGTGTTACCAATACTTAGCTTCTATACCAGGACAAATCATTCGTTTGGACAGAAAAATAAATAAAAAACTTACCGCTTACCGTCAAAAGCAGTTAAGATTTGAAGATACATTTGTTTTCTATCAAAAAACATTCGGTACTAGACAATCCTTGATGAATATGAAAAGTTGTGTTTGAAATTATATCCTAAATATTTTCATGATTCATTCCTCGCTAAATCGTGTGTGTTTTTCGTCTGATTCAATGGTTGGTGCCCCCTAGTGCCTGCCGCCTGCCGCGCAAAACAAAGGTTTTTTTAAAAGTTTATTGAGAAAAAGATACAGAAAAAAGTGTCCCTAGATAGGTATGCAATTTGGTGCATAAGTGCAGTAAAAATTGGTGCGCAAAATTAGTTCGTAGAGGATGCGAGACTGTGTGTTTTGTGGTGTGTGTGTGTGTGTGTGAGTATGTGTGTGTGTGTCTCTTTCTTTCTTCCTTTTTTTTTGGGAGTGCCTACGTACACGGTAACGGGGCATCTAGCCTCAGGATCTATGTACACGTAAACCGGTTTACCGTTGCAACATTCTGTCAGTGATTGTCCTCGCTGTCGTGACCGCGCGCGCTCGTGTGTGTGTGTGTGTGTGTGCGTGTGAGTTGTTTTTGTTTAATCAAAACAATTTTAACCATTAATGGCGAGATTCCATCTTACACTCCCCAAACTCCAGATCTTAGTCTTAATGTTATCATTAAAAGACAAGCTTTGCGATTTATAGTTTAATTGAAGCCCGAGTCGAAATATACTCTTACTACTGCTCTCTTGGTGGAAACAATTTATTCTGCATAAGCAATCTGGAGAAAAAAATCAGTGTCACTGTAAAAGGTTAAAATTTCACTAAGTACGCTCCGTGAACACTGCTGTAACAATCCTTTGATCTACGTCACCAGGCAACCCATTGTTTCTTTCATCTTTTCCCATTCCCCCTTACTATCCCCCCATCCCCCCGCCCATCTCTCTCTCTTTCTTTCTTATCATAGTGTTATCCTTTCCCATCTCAATGTAAAATGAAAACGTTCTGCTGTTTGCAGATACATGTATGATTGTTTTGTTTTTTCTCTCTCACTCGGCTAGGATTAAAAACCAAGACATCAGGTAATTGGTGTCTAATGCCAAAGTATAGATTCTCTCTTTGGCCAATTTAGTCACGCACGTGGCAGCCCAGCTATTTATTATGTTCTGCCTATAACACACAATAAGTGGGTTTTTGGGGGTGGGTACGAAAGAAATCAAGGTCATAAGTAACCGTGCACAAGAGCTGTATAGGGAATTGGTTTCGGGGGGTCTTGCAAATACCAAATATTTTATGGAAAGCTCTTTCGAACTCCAAGACGTCTGGTTTGTTTTGCTATCTTGGAACAAACGAAACAGAGATGTCTTGAGGTGTGACCTAGTTGTCTGATTTTGTGACCTGGATGTAAGGTTTTGTGACCTAGATGTATCCTTTTGTGTGTGCAAGCCATGCGGGTAAGTACAGCGATAGCTTGCCAGTTGAGGAAAAAAAAAAGAAGAAGCAGCGTATCCGCATTTGAAAAACAAAACAAAAAAACCCTGAAAAAACAAAACAACTTAACCTTTTAAAGGCGAATATCAATCTTACTTGGACCAAAAATAAAAAATTACCGTTTTCATCAAAAGACAAAAAACAAATTACAATTTAAAAACTTGAGCTTTTATATAGGGCAATATCCACCCAACGTGCTCAAAGCGCTTTTTATCAATATTCTTACTGCTCTTATGGTGGAAACGTTTTTTTTCTTCTGCGTTAAAAAATAATATAAATGACGACTATTATTTGAAAACAAAAAAATCAACGTCACTGGCAAAGGGTTAATTGCAGTACTCCTGCATCCTGTGAGACTCCTACGGCACTTGCTAATCATAAAAAAAGGAAATAGCAATCAACAATACTAAGTTGAGAAAAAAAAGAAGAAAAAAAGGAGGAGGGGGGGGGGGGAGGGGGGGGGGGCAAAGAGCAAACCCAGTAGCAATGCAACCTTTAGCGGCCAAATTCGATCTTTGACCTAACACCAAATCCTCTTTCATCAAAAGACAAGTAACGGCAAAACGATTATAGACAATTGAAGTCCGAGTTGCGATAGTCTGACTGCTCTCTTGGTGAAAAAGCTGTATTCTCCGTTAACAATAATAAAGATAAAAGCAAACTATTATCTGAAAGCAAAAAATTTGCTTCGCTGTTAAGGGGTTAAGAACATCTGCCAGCATCGTTGACAAGCTCTACGTCACCAAGCCACACGTCTCCCTTTCGTCTTCATCATGCAACCCCCCTCTCCACTCTCACGGTGGTGGTGGCAGCGGATAAAAAAGGCCTTTTTTTCTTTTATTCAATCAACTTGACTGCTGGTGGACCCTAGGCCTCTCTACAAGTCCAAGAAATAATACTCACTTTTTCTCTGCTCCAACGAAAATATCTACCCCCTACCGGTCTAATTATTTGTAGCAGACGACAAATTTCTCAAAACGGTCACGTGACACTATAAAAACAACACAGGAAGTCCATGAAAGCTTATTTACGGCATTTCCTTTGAACCGTGTAAACAACAAAATTCCGTTGTCATTCGACTCAACGGGTCAGATTGGCCGGTATTTTTTAACGAACTAAAGTTCTGAAAAATCAAAATGTTTCTTAGAAAGTTGAAAGATGCTAGTTTTTGAAACAGAGGTAGGTTTTTAAGAAAAATCTTTATATTTTACGTGAATGCATGCTCAAGGCGAGTTGGACGTGCAGCGGAGGTTGGTAGGCCAAAGGTCCACCTCTCTAGATATTTTATTAACTTATTCGTATTTGTATTGTATGTGCATTCAGAAACATTCCATTTTCTGGAATGTAGATAATTATTTAAAAGAGCGGAGTTTCAAATATGTGTCTGGAGAAAACAAAATTTCGTTATCCCCAGACAGGCGTCTGGGGATAACGAAATTTTGTTATCCCGTCTGGGGATAACGAAATTTTGTTATCCCCAGACAGGTGTCTGGGGATAATGATAGGTACTTTGGTAAACGTCCATTTGGCCCTCCAGCAGGGAGCCGATAAATGGCCTAGTGGCTGTGACCCGATTTTTTGGACTTTTGAGTGATGGGTCTCAGAAAAAGTTCCATAGATTTTTTGTTTATGGATGGATTTTAATGATTGATGTCTTATTTTCTTCAGGAGAAATTACTCTATCGTTTGGTGTAGTTTATTTTAAAATCAATGACAATTTAGTATAACTTTTGATTATGGATAAAATAGGGTATAATTTAGCTTTGGATAATTAAAAGATTAGAACTTGGTAAATCAAAATTTCATGCTGGCACGTTTATTTAACATCTTAACTTTTTTATAAAATTAAATTCAGGGCAAAGTTGTATACCGCATCCATGAAATTCGTTCCAGTAAAATCCTTACTCAAATCTTAGCGGCCATTTTAGACCAGTTTTGAAATCCAAATGGTGGTTACTACCGGAAATGCAACAATTTTCAGGTCACAAAGTCCGTCAGTAAATAACAAAGGCAAAGGCAAAGGCAAATAGAAGACCATTTTTCAGCCTTTAAACTAACATAACTTTTTTTCTGCTTATCTGATTTTCACAATTTTGGTATCATTAGAATCGTGTTGAAAAGCACTTTAAAATGATATAGGTTTCATTGAGCTCAATCCAATTTGAATTTTTTACCAAAGTACCTAATAATGACAGCCTAGGCCTATCTTTGGACATAGACTTAGACAACCACATGTGACACTAATTAAGGAGACTTCTGAATTATTCTTTAGATTTGTGTAAAAAGCCAGTTACCACGGTGAATGTGTTAATCATGGATTCGAACTCCGGACATTGTCTAACGATCAATCAAAGCCAGCATAAATACATTCCAAGAGCACAAGCCACGATGGATGATGATGGCTTAAATTGTGCGGCGGAACATTATAACTATATATTTAATAAAAGAAAACTGGGGATGTAGGAGCTTTCGGAAGGCCTCCCCTACCTTGTATCATCCAAAGTGTCCTTGGAATTGGAAAGTCCTTGTTTCTTGCCATCATTCTTCGTTGAATCTGAAAAAACATCGAAGAGATCGGTACCAAATGCATCCGCCATTTTCGACATGTGTGTTTGTAGTAGTGTTGGGTTATTTGATCGCTTTTACTCGATCGACGACCGAGCGCCAAGCCACGAGTCAGTGCTCGATCTCAATGCCGGAAGAGCGAGTTAGTAAAACGATCACTCGATCGTAAAACGATCAAGCGGGTTGTGAGCTTGAGACGATCTTGACACGTGAGACGAGCTTGAGACGATCAGGATTCGAGCGAGCGGAGGGGTAACGAGTGTTTCGAATCATTTCAAATTCAAACGATCACAGTTTGCCATCCGATACCAATCGCCAATGTTTGCACACGGTAGTCTGTGGTTCTTCCACAGCCCTCACTCCTTGTCAGATGTTAGTGTGTCTGGGTGGCAGTGGCAGGGAAATTCGTATAGGTGTATCACGCGTGTGTGACAAGACTTCATTAAACCTACTAAAGTTTGACTATCACACACACACACACACACATACACACCCCACACACACTAAGGCTATTTCTATGACACACACGCATCCCTCTATCAATGAACACTCCTACAGTAATGCGGCTATGTGGTCTAGTCATGACGTAACTATAGGTAGTACTCTAGTCGACCATGGCTCTCGTGCATTATAATGGTCTAGTGGTATGACACCCGCTTTGGGATCGGAAAGTCCTGGGTTCGAGCCTCGCGCTCGGTGCATAGTTGAGTCTTTGGACAAGGCTCTTTACTCACATTCTCTCACCGTACTCAGGTGTAAAATGAGTACCTGGCCGTTAACAGCGTTGTCTTTGTCTGAAAAATTGTAATATCGCCTAACAGGCGGCATGTCCCGTCCTACATATTAAATGTTGCTGTTGACCGGGGACCCCTTTACAAAGCGCTTTGATCACATTTAGTGGATATTGTAAAGCTCAATTTTTTAAAGTAAAACATTAGCTTTGAATATGGAATGTTTCAATTTTAGATGCCTGTGTATTCTTTGTTAGTTCCCATCATCATCATCATCATCATCATCATCATCATCATCATCATCATCATCATCATCATCATCATCATCATCATCATCATCAGGGGCAGCGGTACGGTCTTTGGTTGGCACCCGAAAGGTACCGAGTTCGATCACCCGCCGCTGAGTGGTCTTGAGCAAGTCACCTTGCCCTAACTAAATTTGCGGCGCTGCACTGCGGCTATCGCTTGGGTTATTCCAGTCTTCCCTTAGAATAGACCCGAAAGACGAATCTCCCCTATGGGATGAATAAAGGGAATTATGTTTAATTTATTTATCATCACCATCATATCAGCGGGATCATCATCATCACCACCACCACCACCACCCTAATAATAATGGATAAAATAAATATCAACACATTTCAATGTAATAATCAATCTAAAATCAATCAGTGCTCCTAAAAGACCCTTTGATTTCTTTGTCTAATTCGTTCCATACTTTTGGAGTCCCGACAAAGAAAGATTTTCAGCTAACTATAGTTTATATATGGGAATATTAATCAGTCGTTTATATTGGAATCGGAGTTGTCTAGCAGGTGTATTAGTTCAAAGCGCATTTCCAAGGATTTACCATGCTCAATGAACTTCACAATATTTTATTTAATTTATTCCTCCGGCACGCCATATCGACCATACATCCATTTCGTACAGTAGGTACCGATCGCTGTTTGGAGTCTTTTTGTATTAAAGCTCTTTACAATACCCGTCATTGCTTATAAGATAAGAATACATTCACACCTGAGTCAAGTGCCTGACACACGGACTTAACGTCTGGATCACAATTTTCAACAATCACTGTCACTCATCCGGCCATTGACAAGGCTTGATTTTGTGACAAGAGACACCGTACCACTGAGCGACCGAACAAATAATCACCATCTGCGCCATCGTCATCATCATCATCATCATCATTATCATCATCCTCATCACAGCCGTAACAGCCAGCAAAACCACAATCATCATCTTCGGGTCCGGTCTATCCGTGTGGGGGGTGGGGGTGGAACCTGCTAAAGTATTTCATTTTTTAAACAGAAACACGATAATCATCATCATCATCATCATCATCGTCATCCATTGTCGTCGTCATCGTTATCATCGTGTCCGGGCAATCCGTGTGTGTCTGGGTGTGGAACCTGCTAAATATTATTATTATCTACCTACCTAATAAAAACACACCATTCTTGTTCATTTATTTTTCAAATAATGAAATGAAAGGCACGACCTTTCCCGCACACACAAGAGGCGATGACGACCAGTGACAAATTATGGGAGGTGGGGGCGGCCGACAACTTTTGGCGCGACATAAATATGAAATGTTAAGGTGACAGCGGGATGATGGTGGTGGAGGGGGGGGGGGGGTCTCAACCCTTCACCATCAACAACTGTTTGATGGCGTGTGTGTGTGTGTGTGTGTGTGTATGTGTGTGTGATGCGACGAACGATCATAATCAAGGCTGCCAGACAGCCAGATTTCTTCTTGCCCAAGTAGTCAAATAGACCCCAAATAGCCCAACACCACAAGCATTCTGACTCCCTTGAAAAACTCATTTGTTTTGATTAACAAAACAATCGACTACAGTTGGATAAACTTATCTTTTCATTTTTTTTAAATAAAAGATTTTTTTTTTTTAATGAATAATAATAGAAAAGCGTTTCTTAGTAACCAATTTTGAACTTGGCCATCTGGCAGCCCCCATCATAACCAGCTGCAGTCAAGCCAGCCACAGACATAAGAGAGGGAGGGGTATGTGAAGTTTCCTGTGGCAAACGAGTTGCTCGTGTTTTTTTTTTTCAAACGAATCACTGCTCGATGACGTCACTGACTCGAAACCCGCCCGAAACCGACTCGATTTTAGAGGACTCGATCGAAAACCCGCTCGATTTGATCGTTTCAAACTCGACCCAGCACTAGTTTGTAGTTTGTAGTTCAGGGTTGCCAGATTAATTTCAGGCATTCTGCCAACTGGATTTTAAAAATCTGCCAAATACCACAAAAATCTGCCAAACCGTACTATTTATAGTACCCCCTTTGAAAACTCATCAGTTTTGTTAAACAAAAAATTCTCAAGGCCGATGTCATAATTTTTTTTCATTTCCCAAGTTAAAAAAATCACTAATGCATAAAAATTGCCATGGAAAACGTGGAGTAGACCTATATATTCATCCCCAGGCCTCGGAAAATAAAATCTGCCAAATATCTGCCAAACTGCCAAACCGATTTTTCTCTGCCAGACGACTTCAAATTCTGCCCAAAAAAAAAGGACATTTGGCAGGAAATCTGCCAAATTGGCAATCCTGTTGTAGTTTGTAGCAGGGTTGCCAGATCATTTTTGAGTAAGAGACCAAACTAGCTATAGCAGGAGACCAGATTCCTCGGCAGGGGCCAAATACCACCAAACCCACCTTAGCCTCGCGAAAACTCTTTAGATTTGTTAAACAATTTATTTCCCCCATTTTTGAAGAAGAAAAAAGGAAATTAATTTAAAGGAACATTCGCTGTACTCACCTTAATCAAAACACAATTTCGCCATTGCAATTTGTCACTAGATTCTGTACATTTGTTGATATCGTTGAATTTTTCCTTTTAAACTTAAACAACATCATAGGTCACATTCTTGAGTTGTAATCAGCGCAACGAGAAAATAATGAATAATTGACTTGAGACTCAGCAAAAATGTCACATACAACCGAATTATCACGATGGAAATAAAAAGTTCATTCTAGAGGTCTACACACCTGGAGAACTCCTCAACAAAAGTAACCTTTTTACAAATTAAAATGAATTCAACAGGCCCGTTTCAACGAACCAAGAATCCATTATTGCTCAGCATTTTCTTCACTACTACCAGTAAATGTGCTCGATCCCGAAGAACACTCTTCGTTCTGGTTGTACATGGCAGCTGTAAACAAATTAATCATTTCTTTCGTCACTTGGAAATCCACACAGCATTGCTTTTTGAAAACAAATATGGGCCTTTTGGGCGCGATTGCGTGATAGCAGATATTCTATATATAGAAGCATTAGCAAATGAAATATGTGGCGTTAGCACGTGTTGCATTTAGATATTTAGATTGCCGGTGAGGCTTTCCGGAAGCCAAATAAAATAAGTTTTACCGGTACCAAAGTAAAACGATGGGAACAAAACAGACAATGGACGTTTCGGGTACAACCCCTTCGTCAGCACAACAATAAACAAATAAACGTGGAAAACAAATAAAATATAATGAAAAATAACTTGTATCGTCTGTACTCAATGGTGGTTGCAGTATGAATGAAATGTTAGCGTGGCGTGGGTAGAGGATAGGATGCCCCAGGGGGGGGGGGGGGGTGATCTAATTGATAAGAAAAGGTCAGCGTCAGGGAACAGAACCTTCCAGAAAATAATGGAAGATAAAAGACATATTAATGGTGATGTTAGTAGTAGTAGTAGTAGTAGTAGTAGTAGTAGTAGTAGTAGTAGTAGTAGTAGTAGTAGTAGTAGTAGTACCTAGTAGTAGTAGTAGTAGTAGTAGTAGTAGTAGTAGTAGTAGTAGTAGTAGTAGTAGTAGTAGTAGTAGTAGTAGTAGCAGTGGCGTAGGGCCTTAAAGGCTATTAAGGCTAAGCCACAGGTCGTCATTGTCTTGATAATTTGTAAGAATTTAACAATGAAAAGTCACACTTTTAATTTTCTGTTTCACAAACAATGAAATTCATTGTTGACCTGGAGTTGAAAACTTGAACCAATCACACCGCTTTGAATTTACTACAGCTCGAGTCATACTCGTGCCCCTGACCAATCAGTACAGCGTGTGGCTTTAAAGGTTGAAAAGGCTTCCAGTCATATTCCCACGGTACAACCAGGCGACGCATTTCACGTTTGCCATGTGCTATGACTGTGGGCATGAAGAGGCATCTTGACTTTGAACTGAGTCATTGTGGCTTTCTTACTCGGAGCCACACAGAATGACCTACTAATTATTCCATTAATGGCAATCGTGTTGTACCTACCTGTTACCCATCCCTCTTCGAGGCGTGTCAGGCATGTGATATTGAATTCCACTTGTCCCTTTTAAATTGAGTGTGAGACTGTATGTATCTTTATTGATAATTCGAGTGTTAATCTGATGTGTGCAGTGTCTGTTTTTAAAATTTTAATTAATTGCTATTAAGTGTGATGAATCACGTCTATTACCTGTTGACTATCAATACCAGTTCTTTGAATAGGGAAAATAAACTTTTCATTAAAAGTCTCGGTCCCCATCAACCAAACGATTTTGTACTCACTATTAAAGACGGGAAGCAGAATCGGTCATTTGATAAAGATTGGTAGTCGTTTTCCTTGTCTTACGGTGAGAATAGAAAAGAAGAGTTTATTTTGTTTTAATTGTATTTAGTTTGGCGATAACCCCCTATACAGAATTGTCTTGGACAAGAAGTGGATTTACCTGTTTGAAAAATTTAACACAGAGGGCATTGAACCATCAGAAGTCTAACTTACATTTAAATACCACCACTAGATTGAAAACCTTTGGTACTGTTAACATAGGTGCACAGATTGACAGTGGCTATCGCTTATCCTTAGCACGCATGATGAACAAGTTACAAAGAACATGCAAATCTTAGGTAAAATAATTGAGTGCATCAAATTTCTCTCTCTCTCTCTCTCTCTCTCTCTCTCTCTCTCTCTCTCTCTCTCTCTCTCTCTCTCTCTTATCCATAACTAAAAGATAATTTGCGACAACATATCTCAAATCCAGCCCCATGCTCCTAAATGACCATGACCAGGCTACGCCGCTGAGTAGTAGTAGTAGTAGTAGTAGTAGTAGTAGTAGTAGTAGTAGTAGTAGTAGTAGTAGTAGTAGTAGTAGTAGTAGTAGTAGTAGTAGTAGTAGTAGTAGTAGTAG
Source organism: Berghia stephanieae (assembly GCF_034508935.2). NCBI lineage: Eukaryota > Metazoa > Mollusca > Gastropoda > Nudibranchia > Aeolidiidae > Berghia > Berghia stephanieae. Next base: position 63,468,930 of record NC_088360.1, on the reverse strand, counting down.
TAGTAGTAGTAGTAGTAGTAGTAGTAGAATGCTGTAATGAAACAGTAGGGGGCGGTGGAGGGGGCGGCGAGTTTTTTTTTTTTGTTTTTTTTTTGCACCCGTTTGGGCCATTTTGTGACGTCATGTGAGAATAACCCTAGAAAGAGGAGATCTAACGCGTAGCTCCTCTTTCTAGGGTAACACAGAAATCATATATATTTCTTCTTCGTGTTTGTTTTGATCGTTTTATTATATATATATTTTTTTTATTTTTTTTTGCCCCACAAATAAAAATAGTGTGAGACAAGTTTAGGAGTGTAAAAATTGTTTAAGAATGTATGTGTGTAATGTTTTTAGTAAATATAAGTAAGATGGCACTTATCCACCGTGTAGTGTTGTTCTAAGTAGAGGGCGGTGGGCGCTGCCTGAAGCATGGGGTCCCGAAAATACTAACGAAAAATCACGATGGAAAGGAATCGGTGGGAAAAATACAGACAATGGGCGTTTCCGGCACAAACCCTTCGTCGGCACAACAAAAAACAAATAAAATGAAATGCAGTATAAATTGGATCGTCTGTTCTCAACGATGGTTGGAGTGTGAACGAATCGTTAGCGTGATGTGATAGAAATGATAAGGCCAATGAGAGACTGAAATTTCTAGAAATAATGGACGATAAAAGACATAATAGAAATGTAATAGTAGTAGTAGTAGTAGTAGTAGTAGTAGTAGTAGTAGTAGTAGTAGTAGTAGTAGTAGTAGTAGTAGTATGTAGAGTAGAGTGGTAGGAGGAGGAGGAGGAGGGAGGAGGAAGTTACTATGAACTGTGTGTGTGGGGGGGGGGGGGGGGGGGGGGGGGAGGAGTCCCTGGAGAGTGTTTTGAATGGGCAAGACGAGGAGTGTATGTGCGCTTGTCGAATCTTCGAGAAAAGAAAAGAAAAAAAAAAATAAACAAAACCAAAAAAACAAAAAACAAAAAAAAAACCAATCAAAAACTGTCGTTTATCCTTGTTCTAATCGCTGCACAATTACTTCCCCCAGCGTAGAGCACATATGATTTTGAAATATAGTCCCAGACTAGGATATTTACGCCTGCTAAATCGCAGGTGTAAATTTCACCCGTTTAGTCCCTCGTTTAGTCTAAGACTTCGCGTAGTCCGGCTTCATGAATAGCTTACAAAGCCTTTTAGTCTGAGACTACGGATTTAGTCTAGGATTATCGTCGTAGTCCCGCTCCATGAATTAGAGCCCAGACGTTTCCTTTCCTGCTCAGTCTTCTTTGCAGCCTCTTTTTCTGCCAGCCACTGTTAAACGACAAACTATTTAGCAACTATTTACACATCTAGGTCTAGGACATTTTTTAAAAAACAACATAAAACGTTTTAAGGTGTTTGGTAGTCCGTTCGCTTAGCGTGCGTTTTGTGCACTTTTTGTAACCAGCAAACAAAGTACACACATTGGTGTAGAAAATTATGAAGATTCGAAAAATAGGTGGCTCCAAATACAATTTTTTATTGAAAAGTCCTTAAAATTTGTCGTAAAGTCTAGTGAGAACGCGCACTTTGTGACGTTTTGGCGCTCGATGATAAAAGTATTTTAAAAAAAACATTCTCACCCATTAAGAACATCTTGATCAATTTTTGATTGTGGAGATACGTTTGTTTTAATGTTTTCTATTATTATTTACCAAATACCTAGCTTTTAATTACTTTAAACTAGATTTTTTTCACTTCTGGCCGCAGAAAAACCCCCAATAAAATTGTCCTTTTTCGGCCCGTGCAACAAAATACGAGTCAGGACGACCTATCCTTTACTAAGTATGTACAAGGATGTCTGAGCGTCTGTAAACGAAAAAAAAAGAACAAGAGACTGAAAACATACATTTAAAGCAGTTAAAGAGGTTTCTTTCTACCAGTGTGTACAGTACAATAATGCTAAATCGAAATGTGGTTTTGTCATCTGTCACTGTCACCGCCCCTCCCCTCGAGATAACGACAGCTTAATCTACCGACAATGGCATCGTGTGTTGTTTAAAATATAACTGAGAGAATGAGTTTTGTCTTTTGAACGATGTCAACAAACTAGAATTGAAAAGGTAAGGAACAATCTTTTTCATCTATTATAAATGTCTTATATCCTCATGATGTTAGTTTCCTTTATGCGCATGCCAGTGATAAGCATCGCGCAAAAGAGTTGAGTTGTGAAAAAAGAATTGGGTCACAACAAAGCTGAGTCAAAATCACATCATTCTCCACACACAATAAGCCTCCTGGATGCAATAAGTAAGATTATTATTATGGCCCATTCTTGGAACTGAATATATTTTACTATCTTGATATAATATAAGTTGCATGTGTTATGTCAGTACTAAATTTAATAATAATAATAATAATAATAATAATAATAATAATAATAATAATAATAATAATAATAATAATAATAATAATAATAATAGATCTTTATTGTCTATAAATATGGCAATTTGTCATTTAGTTACACTTGTTATAACGTTAAATGATAACTATAACATTGAACAGATATTTCACTCCTACTTATTCTCTCTCCCTCTCTCTCTCTCTCTCTCTCTCTCTCTCTCTCTCTCTCTCTCTCTCTCTCTCTCTCTCTCTCCCTCTCTGTCTCTCTCTTCTCTCTTTCTTTCACACGTGCGATATACACAACATAAACATATTCATTTCGTTTTCAATTTGTTACAATTGTGGCAATTCGACACCAACAATTATCATCATTATCAATTGGGCAGTTAATCTAACATTGAATAAATTAATCAGTTAATCAGTCAACGAATCAATCCTTGGTTTTTCTGTACCGTATGAAATATTCAAAATTTTTATTGCTGATGGAACGAACGTTGATTTATACTTGTTAGTTCTACAATTAATCTGACAAAACCTTCTCCCAGATGGTAAAAGACGAAATTCATGGTATAAAATATGTTTTTTATTGTTGGTAATTGAGAATGCTTTCCTTTCTATTGCTTTTCCATGAATTCATTCTACTTCATCAAGAGGATGGTTTATTATTTTTGATTCCCCCTTGATAGATTTTGACATTTTTGATTTAAGGCGGCATCCGCCAAACCATATGGTACAGCCAAACGCAATTACACTCTTAATCAATGAGTCACAAACTCTTAACATAGTTTTCTTCCTTACTTGAAATGTTCTCAATTTCCTTAGGATGTATAATCTTTGGACAACTTTCTTAGATATTATATTAATATGTTGAGAGAAATTGAGGGAATTATCAATGGTTATTCCTAAATATTTAAAATAGTCAACAATCTCAACATCATCTTTACCGATCGTCACACACTTTAAGTCGTTTTAATTTTTTACACCAAACACCTGTTCTTTCGTTTTTTCAACATTTAATTCAAGCTGATTTTGTTTACACCAATCGGTGAATATATTTATTTGTTTGAAATAATTCTTTTCGGTAACTTTATCTTTTAATAAGCCAAGAATAGCAGTATCAATTTTCAAAGGATGGTCAGCAGTCGTTGGCGTATAAGATGTACAGGATTCGGGAACTCACGCAGCTTTGGGGACATCCGTTCGACAACGTTCTTTTATTGGAGATATGTTCACCCAATTTTATACATTGCGGTCTATGGGTCAGAAACTCTTTATACCATTTAATAAGGTAGTTTGGAATATCCATGTTGCTTGCACAACTTTTGAAGCAAAATATCTGTGTTCATGGCATTAAAAGCCGACGAAAAGTCGACAAACAGGATTCTGGCGTAATTTGAGGGCGTTTGGTCAAGTTGTTTTGAGATCAAATTTGTGGCGGTTAATAGTGCGTCTTCTACACTGAGATGTTGCTGGTATGCAAATTGGTACGGATCTAGCAATTTCAGGTCATAACATTTCTGTAGGAGCTCAGATTTTAATTTTTTTCTAAACATTTCATTACAAGCGATGTAAGCGCCACTGGACGGAAGTCGTTCAATACGGTCGGACAACGCTTTTTTGGAACTGGAACGACAATCGATGTTTTCCAAAGTAGAACATTTTAGATTCGATTCGATATAGATTAGCCTGTCGATGATTGATGATAGAATAACGGTGTTTATCAATACTGCTGCCCGAGAAAAAAAAACATAACTAATTTGTGACCCTCCGCCTCGAAACGGTATTAAGTCGGATTTTTCAATTTTGGGTTTTTGGTACCAAATCACAGCTTATTTTATGCTTTAAAATTTGATACCAAATTTATACAATTCTGATTATTTATTGTCGAGATATGACCGTTTGAAGTAGGGAGAGTGTGAAAACCAAGTTTTAAGAAAATCGACTTTGAAGTGAGGCACCGTTTTCACGCACAGTTAAATCAATGGCAAAGATAACTCCTTAGATACGGACATCGAAAATTTGACGAGAATAGTGAAATGTGGCATGAGCTTAGCTTATAGACATTTAATAATGTACATACAAATTTTTGAAACAATCCAATTATTACTTTTGTAGTTATTCATTATTATGTAAGAGGTTCTTAAAACAAATAAAACACTGGGGGAAAAAACGCCGACAATTGCTCACTTTTTCAAGAATTTTTGATATTTAAATAAAGAATCAATGAAATAAGAATTGATAATGTTAAATTTTTGTCTTAATAGAGAAAATACGATTTTAAAATGCCAAAAGTTAAAGAAGGTTGAAATTTGAAAGTACAGTTTTGAAACTACGTGAAGCCGGGTGGGCAGGGAAAGAATTATCAAGAAAGAGGATTAGAGAGGAAGAGAGAGAATGAGAGAGTAAAATACACACACATACACACACACACACACACACACACACACAGACACAAAAACAGACACACGTGTGTGAGAGAAAGAGAGAGAGAGAGAGAGAGAGAGAGAGAGAGAGAGAGAGAGAGAGAGAGAGAGAGAGAGAGAGAGAGAGAGAGAGAGAGAAAGAGAGAGAGAGATATAGAGAAAAAGAGGAGGGGCTTATTGTGTAGTGACTTACATGAAAACAAGTTTTCCTTAGCGTTCCACCACATTGTTCATTGTCTAAAAAGAACCCCCCCCCCCCCTTTCTTTCAGTATACAAAGAAAGCACTACAAAACGAACATCCATCTCTCTCTCTCTCTCTCTCTCTCTCTCTCTCTCTCTCTCTCTCTCCCTCTCCCGCTGTTTGTCTCTCTCTCCCCTCCATCTATCTATCTATCTATCTATCTATCTATCTATTTTTTTTGTTTGTTTGTTGCTTTAGGTCTCTTCCAACACAATTGAGGTTATATGAGAGACCGCTGAAACAAAAAAACAAGCAATCTAACAAAAATAGTACAAATGTAAATCAAAATCATAACCTAAAGATATCATAAGCTAAATTATAAATAACCAAGAACAAACAGGCAGAAGATTTACAAAAAAAAAATATCACCTGTCAAAAATACAATCACAAACCAAAGAAGCAGGATAGGCTAGTAAAGAGAAGAAGAAACGACATCACTATCGGATCATACACCCATGAGAACATCATAGGTATATGATTCAAGGGTGATGCTCCCATCCAACCACCCGCTATCTATCTATCTATCTATCTATCTGTCTATTAAGCCTGAAACATTGATGTAGACTGCCCCAAACATTGTGGTAAATATTTTAAATAATAATTCGCTCCATTACTACATGTCGAGCACTTTTCGTACCATATTTGTATCAAACACGATTCAATATCTGTCTATCTATCTATCTATCCATCTATCTATCTGTCTGTCTGTCTGTCTGTCTGTCTGTCTGTCTATCTATCTACATATCTATTTATCCATTAATAGGTTTGTCTGTCGGTCTGTCTGTCTGTTTATCTATCCATTTCATTTTTTAGTTACAGTTCATTAATTGTTGAAGGCTCTATCTATTATTCTGCTTTTGTACTTAAAATTAAATTTTTATCCTACAACAATCTCTGTAAGTGTAAGATTAGGCAACTGTTGTCCTATTAAGTCTTAGCATATCCTATAATTTCATGAATAATTAAAGAGGGACAAAGGAGGACCCCCACCTCAATCATTACCCAATGCAGCTAGACAACGATAAAAAAGCACGTAGTGTGTATCAAAATGCACAAACACACACGTATGTAACACACGCATGCTGACGTCATGAAGCATCGCCTGAGCATTATGGCCTACAGCCACAGCGCATGTGATGAGCGTTGACCAATCAGAATCATTCATTGTAAGGTTGTCAGGGAAAAACCTAGACTTGTTTACAGTTTTTAAAGTTCATTATTGGTTGAAGCATGAAATTGTGGAAACAGTCATGCTTTCTCTGAGATAGAGAAAGACACGCCCTTTGCTGTGATATCTTACATCTTATTGGTGGAGAAAAAGACTCGGTATTACTAAGCTTTGGAAAGGGTGGCTCTCTTTGAATGTGTCACTGATAGTTGCATTTTTAAACTTCAAATTTATATAACTTGTCAATGTTTATGTTGAATTATTATGTTTTCATGTAGAAAAATGATTGTAGTTTCTGAAACAACCAAAAACTGAAATTTGATCATTTTGACCATTTCCACTTTAAAACAGGTTTTCTTCGTTTTCCAAATCCCGACTTAATACCGGTTCGAGGCGGAGGGTCACATTTATTATTAACTCAATTGATCAATAAAAGAATATCTCCACACAAATTCTACCAATACACACTTATATCCACACACATTGCTTTACCTTTTGCTTGTTCAGGTTTTTTTTTTTTTAAACCGTGTATTGACTTGTTTGTTACATTTCTACTTGCCAGTCCTTTGTTTCCTTAAAATTAATAAGCATCATGCCTGGGGACCTCGTCAAATTGGAATGCCAGTTTGATTTGTTGAATGGTCAAGATTGCAAGGACTAAAGTTCCATTCTAACAGGTATTTGGAAGTAAGCGGTCTATGTGTGTGTGTGTGTGTGTGTGTGTGTGTGTGTGAGATTGTGTGTGTGTTGATGTTGTTGTTGTTGTTTTGCAGAGAAAGAGAATCTTACCACTGAGCTATCCAAGCCCTGTCAACTAATATGTTTAATCTTTCTCATATTAGACTAAACGCACACGCATACACACACACACACACACACACACACACACACACACACACACTAGCACGCACACAAACTTGTTCATTCTGTCAGCTCTCAAGCTACCCTATGGTGACAAGATGGTAACATTTTCTGTAACTTGATAAACTACGTAATTCACACTTTTGTAGGAAATAATTTTAAATATTTTCTCTTTAGTATTTAATGGGGTTTTGTTTTATTTTTATTTTCTTCCTAGAATGCGCTGATATGGCAGGAGGAAAGAAGCGGCAGACATCCTTTGTCGACTGTAAAAATTTGAACAAAGTTCCAGGACTCGATCAAGCTTCCCCTGAAATTGACTGGTCGAAGTGCCTGTTTTGTCAAGAAATCATTGAAAATTCTCCTCTTACTACAAACCCTAAAAAAGCAACCAAGTTCAATTCTATTGAAGACACTTATTAAGTCCCTGCCTATTTGTATTGAACACGACAAATTATGCACATTGGATTCCTGTGTTCCTTCATTCTCTTGATGTCCTTGAAACTATGCACCCTGCCAATTTCAAAGAATTCATGGATGGGCATTTTGTATCTACAAAAACAAACAGAGCATTTTCCTGCATGTCTGATGATCAGCTACATGAGCAAAATAACAAACTGATCAAGTCAGATGGTGGAGCTATAGGTATTTTTGATAAAGAATCTGCTCTACTAAACTGGATGCTTGCAGGTCCCGAAATTGTATCTCTGACAGAAAGTTGTGAAATAAATCTTGACATCATCAAGATAATGGACACTAAATGTCACTGTGAGGACACACCTGCAAATAAGAGACGCTTCACAAAAAATATTACAGATTTTACTGGTCAAATGGAGACCTTTGGAAACCCATTTGAGGAAGAGGAGGATAGACTAATAGCATTACACACTCGCCAAGTAATGTCAATGAAATCGGCCTTGTATGTCATGGAAACATACACAATTGGAAAGCAAAGCTTTCAGAATTATAAACAAAGGTTAAACACAATTGAAGCTACAATCCATGACCCTATCCAAAAAAAATCTTCCCATCTTCCATGCAAGTTCCTCAAAGAAATCACCAAAACAGAAAGAGAAAATTGCGTGTCTAAAGCAGGATTGTCATTTGTTCTCAAGACTGTTTATTTCTTGCCGGAATAGAGATAGAAATTTTGAAGAGTTTTTTTAACATGAAAACCACCCTTACCCACCTCCCTGTCAAAGATAACATAAAATCTTCAACCAATAAAGTAGGTACAACTGCTCTGTTTCTTATCCTCACAAGTATCAACAAGGAAAACACCAGGGAAGCTTGTTGTTTGCACTACAGGTGAGAGCATTTACACATCTATTACAGACGTAGAACATTCATTGCAATCGCTGTACCCTTGTACTCAAGAAGAGGATGACACCAGAATGGCACTTCGGTTAAAGAATGGAAGCGAGTGTAACTTCAAATCTGGGGTTACACGAACAGTTGACTTAGATGTGGTTATCATTCTGATATCACAGTTTGTTGCATTGGGAATGGAAAAGGTGTTTGTCAACTACGGTTCAGGAAAACATAGAAGACTGATACCTATCCACTCAATTGTTGAATCCCTGGGTTCTGAAAAATCTCTGGCTATATCATTCTTCCATGTCTTTACAGGGTGTGACAGTGTCAGCCCATTTGCAGGGAAGGGAAATAAAATAGCATGGTCAGTTTGGGCTGCATTTGACGATGTTACAGAATCATTTAAAGCTCTTGCTAATCAACCCTCTAAGGAAGATATAGCCAGCCATTTCAACACCATCCAGAGATTTGTCTGTTGTTTGACAGAGCAACCAACTTATCTGCTGCCAATGAATTTTTACAAAAAAGTTACGCCTTCTAGGCAATATGCCACCAACTTGTGAAGCTCACAAACAGCATTTAAAACGAACAGTTTACCAAGCTGGTTGTGTATGGAAACGCTCACTTGCTAAAGACCCTAGTCTTCCTTCCAAATCAGATTTTCGTTGGAAAGAAGATGGGATACCAAAGTGGTCCACTTTGACTGACCTTGCACATGCCTCACAAAATCTGATAAAATGTATCTGTTCATCAAAGGGATGCTCCGAAAGATGCAATTGTGTTAAGGCATCTCTTCCATGTACTCTGTTATGTGCCTGCAATGGCAAATGTTCTTGAGACAAAAATTGGCTTTAAACACCTTTTCCAATTGTATGTTTTCAACAAACTATGTAATTAAAAAGGGAGGTAATTCTCCAATAATGCTGCTGTTAAATATGTAGGACAGACAGAAAAAAATGTTTTAAATGGTGCAATGCATCATGAATAAATATGTATTGTACAATTTATATAAATTTAAACGTTTTATTTTCTATGATAGAAATACATTGTACTCTTATGTTTGCGAGTGATTGTACATGGGTGTCGGGAGGAGAGGGGCCTTGGTAGTTGAATTGTCTATTATTGTTTTTTTCAAAAATGAAATTAAGATTGCTTGATTTTTGAGGATGTGAAGATTAAAAATGTTTTTGAAATGCGTGGCATTTCAAACTATGTCAGATTCTAAACTATTTAAACAGCTTCCAGGAAGGAGAGATATTATTTATTAATTTCCCGAAAAATCCCAATTGAATTTCCTATTTTCTTATATATTTCAATAAAATTCAAATGGAAAAATAATTTGTGAGTCCAAAGTACGCAACGGAATACCAAAATAACCACATTATAAAATATTTTTAAAAAACCGTAAATTTTTTAGAAAAAAAAATATTTAAAAAAATGTATTTTGTCACCTTTAAAGGGCATTAACTCTTGGTTCCAATAATTTCTCAACTTGGTACCACCTTTTTTCGAAATCCTCATAGAATTCTGCCCTTTGTGTGAAAATTTCATGCTGGCTACACGATTTGCACAATTTTTCCACTAAGCAAACGGACTATGGTAGGGTTTTTAAAGACCGATTTAAAGTGTTTGGTCGGAAGGGGACGGGACATGCGAAAATGCCCTTCCTTTACCGACCAACCTGTTTTCAGGGCAGAGTGGGCATTCAACACCGTTTGACAATAGTAATGCCTAATATAGATCCCAGGAGGCAGTTTTAAGCCACTCAATATATTTCTACTGTTAGAAGAGTTACATTCGGCTTATTTGTCAGTGAGGACGGACATGCAACCCGTAAGACAAGAAACATTTTCATCTTACCTGAACAAAAGTTGTCAATTTGAGTGAGTTTTTGCTACAACTTTCTATTTTGACAATTTGTAGTGGCGGAAGCAGTCTTCGTAAATGATGTAATCGGGTTATTACAACTAAAGTCATCCAATTAAAGACGTAACAAAACAAAAACTCTCTATTTGGTGGGTCTGGGAAATGGTCGGTAAGGGAAGGGACTCTAAATACTATTTTCTAAATATACATACACAAGTTTGAACTAGAGGCCAGAGGTATGGTCTATCTCAATTTATCAAATTAATATATAAATAGTCGCTATTGGTTCTTGGTCTTATTTTTTGGAACTGTGTATTCAGTCCAGCAGAAATAAAAATATTTAAAAATAAAAAGGACCAAATAATCTTACTGACGACATTGATTCTGAGCTTTTTATAGGCATCATCAGAAATGGACAGGCATAAAATTTATGGCAATTCAACGGAATAATATCATTTACCGCATTTTATTTACTCTTGGAAAGTCTTGATTGAGAGTTGTTCGAAATTGGGCGCCTGAAATAGGTCTCAATTCTCGAAACTGTTTGACCGAGCGCAAGAAGGCGAGGTGGTCGGCTGTGTTAGCACAGTGTAACTGTAACCAGGGTGGGGTGAGTTAGGGGTTCAGGTTCCTTTCTAGGCATAATATTTTCTTTCTTTCTATCTTTCTTTTTTTAAAATTTTTTTTGGGTACTCCCTTGGCAAAATAACTCTTAATTTTCAATTTCAACACGTTGATACCATTCCTGGTGACTTGAGAAGTTTGAATGACATTTAACATTTTTTATTTATTTACTTTCACTCACTTTTAATATTATTATTTTATTTAAGAACACAGTGAGATGTCAAAATGTATTGCCTTGTGCATTCCTTGTACGTAACAATATGAATCCGGAGAAAACGAAACAAAAACGAACAAACAAAACAAAAACCAAAAGAAAAAAAGAAAACAAAACAAAAGTTAAGAGAACAACTTAATAGTTATAGAGCAGTATAATTAGGTGCCCCAAACGTAAACAAAGGTCGAGAAGCACATGGCAAACCACATGTTCCTGTCTTGACAGCTCACGTTCCAATGTAAATTATAGAAAAAAATAACCTTTAAAATTTGGCTGTTAGGTGGCAAAAGAAACACATATTCATAAATACTCGATCATGCATCAAACAATGTCTAGATATGGATATTTTATGGAACAAAAGGTAAAATTTATCAAAAGTTACAGTCTATCTATTTTTAGACCAGAGCAAATTATTGCGCTGGTGTGAACAAAACGAAAATTATTCGGAGCCTGATTTTCAGAATAATTTAGCCTTATATTATTATTTCTGCAACTTATAGATTTTATGTAAACATATTTTCAATACTGAAAGTGTATTGCCTACAACTCAAACTATAAAATTGGGAGACCTATATTGTGCGTAAATTTTTCCGGTCCCTAACGAAAATCACCAGCAACTTGTTATTGTTTACGTTTGGGGCAGCTAATTATACTGCTCTATAGAGCAGTGTGAGCTATCCACGAACACAAAAATATTCGTTTCAAACCCAAAGTCATTTCTAGATCCCTCTCTCACCCACTTCTTGAGATCGCCGATTCGTTCACCACCATCGCGAAGTAATTTTGACCAGCAGTTAAGCTTAATAGCCAATATTCTCATCACAAACATATAACATAGAAACGATTGAGACATTGAGTATGCTCCGGTGTATGGGGTGAATTTTTAATTCAGAAAAGTGAGTGGAGCAGGCACTTATGTTGGTAACAACAAGATATGAAGTGAGTAGAAAAGTGCCAGAAGACAATAGAGAATAAAATTATTTTTTTTCCGCGGCGGTGGTGGGGTTTGAACCTGCGACCTTATTGGTACGACAACTCCGCCTGGCAGGTGAGAGCGTGGCTCTACCGTGTGAGCTATCCACGAACACAAAATATTCGTTTCAAACCCAAAGTCATTTCTAGATCCCTCTCTCACCCACTTCTTGAGATCGCCGATTCGTTCACTACCATCGCGAAGTAATTTTGACCAGCAGTTAAGCTTAATAGCCATATTTCATCACAAACATATAACATAGAAACGATTGAGACATTGAGTATGCTCCGGTGTATGGGTGAATTTTTAATTCAGAAAAGTGAGTGGAGCAGGCACTTATGTTGGTAACAACAGATAGAAGTGAGTAGAAAGTGCCAGAAAGACATAGAGATAAAATTATTTTTTTCCACGCTCTCACCTGCCAGGCGGAGTTGTCGTACCAATAAGGTCGCAGGTTCAAACCCCACCACCGCCGCGGAAAAAAAATAATTTTATTCTCTATTGTCTTCTGGCACTTTCTACTCACTTCATATCTTGTTGTTACCAACATAAGTGCCTGCTCCACTCACTTTTCTGAA
>NC_088360.1:63441315-63443815 GCF_034508935.2 Berghia stephanieae | reverse complement strand
AATAGAGAATAAAAAAAATTTTTCGCGGCGGTGGTGGGGTTTGAACCTGCGACCTTATTGGTACGACAACTCCGCCTGGCAGGTGAGAGCGTGGCTCTACCGTGTGAGCTATCCACGAACACAAAAATATTCGTTTCAAACCCAAAGTCATTTCTTGATCCCTCTCTCACCCACTTCTTGAGATCGCCGATTCGTTCACCACCATCGCGAAGTAATTTTGACCAGCAGTTAAGCTTAATAGCCAATATTCTCATCACAAACATATAACATAGAAACGATTGAGACATTGAGTATGCTCCGGTGTATGGGGTGAATTTTTAATTCAGAAAAGTGAGTGGAGCAGGCACTTATGTTGGTAACAACAAGATATGAAGTGAGTAGAAAAGTGCCAGAAGACAATAGAGAATAAAAATAGAAGCGACATTAAAAATGATGAATTTTGACCCAGTTTGCTAAAAATTAGATTTTGGTGGGATTTTGTCATGTGACCATTTGTCTGCATAAAAAATTCTAGTATCTCTATATAAATGCACTTTCTGTCTCTCCGTCTGACTCGCATAATCTCCTAAACGGCCAGAAGGGCATGGTTGAGATTTTGCACGATCACTTTAAATGTTCTGGGGATGGGTTTTTTTCGTATAAAATTTATATTATTCTGCATGGTTAATTGTCGGCAGTCGCTTTGTAAATTATCATAAATTTAACATAACAATTTAAAGTCCACTGCTGGACTAACAACACAGAATACAATCAGTGTTGTTGTATGTTTACATCTGAAAACAATTCACGCTCACAGCTGATAGTTTAAATATTCACCAGACAACATATCTCTCTCTCTCTCTCTCTCTCTCTCTCTCTCTCTCTCTCTCTCTCTCTCTCTCTCTCACATGTTTTATGTGTATAAAAATAGATTTGTTGCTTGAAGTTGAAGAATCTCTAGCGAGCGCCATGTTGGTTCACATCATAGATAACACAGGAGTCTGTGGTTCATATAAACCGTTTCGTTGTCAAAACGACAGGTAAAAAAAAGTACTCTCACGTGATTATTTTTCTCCACGAATCAGCGTGCGTTCTTCAGACGGTAGACATGGAGGAACCTCCCTGACCCATTTTTAAACCTGGACCGTTCCCAAACGGGTGCAAAAAAAAAAAAAAAAAAAGGAACTGTGTTTTCAGTCCACCAATGGACTGAAAACACAGCTGTGTATTCAGTCTACCGGAAATAAAAATATTTAAAGCGGACCAATTATCGATAATGACGACATTGATACTGAGCCTATTGTAAGGTAGTCCTCATCAAAAGTGGATAGGCATAACATTTATGGCAATTTGACGGCTTAATAATATCATTTACTGCGTTTTATTTACTCTCGGAAAGTCTTGAGTGAGAGTTGTTCGAAATCGGGAGCCTGAAATAGATCTCAACTCTCGATACCATGGTTGCCAGATAGCCATTGGTCTGGCCAATTTGGCCAAAATTGACCACACAGAGAATAAAGTTTCTCTAAGTAATCTAAAATTGACATTTATATCTATTTTTTAATGTTTCCTAGTCCGTTATAATTTTTATGATTACCAAAACCGATGAGTTTTCCAAGGAGATCATAGTTTAGTATTGTTTGCCCACGTAAAGTTCGATTTGGTCACTTTTCACATCGATCACTGGCCTCGGGCACGCCTGTGTACTCCCTTGTTTGTTTTTGTTTTGTTGTAAAGGGTTTTACGGCGCTTGCAACACCTTTAGGTCATATCAGCGCCAGTAAAAAGGAAGAATATGGGATATTAAAAAGTTCTAGAATTACAATGAAAGCATCCAAGAATAAGGCAAACAAAGGGGAATTGGTTCAAATAGGGAACAGATGTAGATTCCAAGAGCGCACTATCAGTGTAATTAGTTTGAGATCACCCAAAAGTCTCATCCAGACACAAGCACAGGTCCTCACTAAGAGGAATACACTCAAATGTTTACAAACCATATATAATACATAAACAAAACATAATACAGTGCATGAAAGAGATGATTTGCAAGGGAAAAAAATATCATCTCCCAAAACTAACTATACATTTGACTAAATTCCCTCCCAGTCAGAGTCAGGGTATCCGGTCATGTCCAGGAAAAAAAACCAAGCAAACTCATTCCAAGACAAGGACAGAAAGCATGTTGGAAAACAGACATAGGGGGATAGAAGACACAGAATGTACCTCTCTGCCCACTGTGGGAGTGTGTACTCCCTTGGGAAAAAATTCTTAATTTTCAAGTTCAACACGTTGCCGCCATTCCTGGTGACTCGAGAAGTTTGATCGACATTTAATTTTGTAAAAAGATGATTTACTTTTACTCACTTTTAAGATTATTATTTTAATTTAGAACACAGTGAGGCGTAAAAATGTATTGCCTTGTGTATTTCTTGTACATAACAATATGAATCCGGAGAAAAACGAAACAAAAACGAACAAACAAAACAAAAACAAACCAAACAAAAAAAAAAGATAAAAGAAA
>NC_088360.1:63416315-63438815 GCF_034508935.2 Berghia stephanieae | reverse complement strand
ATAGGATTCGACCTTATCATAATGGATATCCACCTTTGCGGTATCCCTTCTGTTCGCAGATGAGATTCATGGTTTGCCACATTGGGCCCCCTCGTGGATCTTCTACCTTGTCGCTGGTGAGGGGGCTTGAGGCAAAGGTGAAAATCCCGGTTGACCGTCACGAGACCATCCCGAGTATCGAGCCAACGAGCCACACGAGCTGGCCCGGTATGTGACTAATGAGGATCCAACCCGGTGCCCAAATGGCCACCGCCATGCCGGGCGCCACACTACTATGTTCATGACGAGTCGTACAATACAGCATATTCAATGGCGAAGCGGTCGGCCGCCTAGCCAAATACTACCGCGTTCGTGTCGCCAGGGTCGTCGGCACGTTCGAGAAGTAAGCAAGGGTCCCAACACACTTTCAACTGGAAAATGCGATATCGGGAATAACGACCTGACGCATATATTATCCTTCAATATCGAGAGCCAGAGTATGGCAAAAAATGAGCTTTTGTCAAAGCTACTGGCTGTCCATAGCGTCGATATTCTCCTATTACAGGAGACCCACCTTTACTCAGGCGCGCAATCTTCTCGATTCCAGATCCCAGGCTATACGGTGGTCCAACGAGAGGACACTTCGAGGCTCAAAGGGGGCATTAGCGTTTACGCTAAAGAGCCATCAAAGGTAAGGGTCATAGAGAGTGCAACTGATAGCAATGGGGTGAACCGAATTTTCGGTTCTTGTCACCGCAGGGGTGACAATTCCGAGGGTGCAGTCTCTCCCACTTTGCCGATGGAACTTCAGGAAGGCTAACTGGGAGGAATTCAGTTCCTATATCGAGCAGGCTTGCCCTGCCATTCCTCCCAAGTCCGAGAATATAACAAGATTTAACAGGCTACTGGTTAAGAGCGCTATACGCTCTATTCCACGGGGCAAACGGAAATTCTACACCCTTTGCTGGACGGAAGAGTAGGAAAATCTGTACAAGGAGTACCAGCAGACCCAGCCCCAGACGTAGCCGAAAGACTACTTCAGTCTTTCGGAGGGAAGGAAGCAACGGTGGCAGGAGACCGTGGAAAGTCTCGACTTTACACACTCTAGCCGCCACGCTTGGCGTTTGATAAAGAAATTGGATCCAGACCGGAATTACGCGAAGGCTGCACCGGAATGTGAGGCAGACACAATTGCCAAGAATATAAAGAACCGTAGCAAACGGGTCCCTAATCATGCTTTTGAGCGCGGTGTCCGCAAGGCGTACCGTAAGAATTTGGACTCGCTACCTGCGGAGTAGTCGGACTGGACGTTCCCGTTCAGTCTACGAAAAGTGGATGCAGCCATTAGCGATGTAAAGAACGGCAAAGCAGCAGGGATAGACGGTGTATATCCTGATATGGTGACGCATCTGGGCCCCAGGGCATGGACCTGGCTGGCAGAGGCAATGTCTGACGTCCTTGCAAAAGGAAAGCTCCCACAAGTGAAGATAGTTGCCATCCTGAAGCCTGGGAAACCGGCGAAGGAAGTCGACAGTTACAGACCCATATCTCTACTGAGCTCTCTTTACAAATTGTTGGAGCGAGTTCTATTAAACCGACGGGGCCGGTCCTAGACGCTGCCCTGCCACCCGAGCAGACGGGCTTCAGGGAAGGGAGGTGCACCACAGAACAGATCATTGCCCTTACAGAGCATATTGTGCAAGGGTACGAGAGGAAACAGCAAACAGGTGCTGTATTTATAGACCTATCAGCGGCGTACGATACTCAAACTTGCAAAGATTATAAGGTGCCAAAAGACCTTGAAGTTGTTCTCTTCGATCTTAGGGGAAAGACAATTCCACGTCGCGCTGGGAGACGCGACGAGTAAAGTAAGGAAATTGAAGACTGGGGTCCCTCTGGGTTCGGTACTTGCGCCAATGTTGTTTAACGTTTACATTAGCGATATGCTGAACACTTCATCCCTGAGGTTGGGATACGCGGACGACTGGGCACTCGTTACTCAGAGTAAAGTGTGGACCCGTCTCGAGAGCGTACTCAGCGAGTACGTCACCAGACTCAAATCCTACTTCGACAAGTGGTACCTGAAGATGAACACTTCAAAAAACCGTGGCCACTGCATTCCACCTATGCAGTGCATGGCACACCCGTAAACTGAACGTCCTCGTCGGGGAGCAGCCACTCCCATATGAGCCGCATCCAAAATATTTAGAGGTGACGCTGGACCGCAGCCTTACCTATTGGGTGCATCTCGAAGGAGTTGCCCCAAAGATAGAGAAACGCAACAGTTCCTGAGGAAGCTGGCGGGATCGGCTTGGGGTGCTAACCAAGCACTACTGAGAACGTCCGCTCTGGCACTATGCTATTCCACCGCGGAGTATTGCGCTCCAGTTTGGGGTAGAAGCAGAAACGTTGCGAAGGTAGATGTAAAACTTCGCAAGTCAATGCATATAGTGTCAGGAACGCTGGCAACAACTCCTAGAGAATGGGGCCCGATAATGGCAGCAATCCAGCCCCCCGATGTCAGGAGGGAGATGATTATGGTAAACTGGCTAAATAAGATCCGAGAGAGAGGGAATGGGGATACCCCTCTGAAGCGCATTATGGACGGCGCCCCGGCTTCGAGCCGAAATAAGTCTCGGCAACCCTTGTACGCAGCTTCCCTGACTACGGACAGAGATGCATATACGAGATGGAAGTCGGTTTGGACGAATTCAATCCCTCATGGGGGCGGGGACTTACACTCCTCTAAGCTTGGTGAGAAGTTGTCAGGCTTTGATACCAGTAAGAGGAGACACTGGGTGGCTGCGAATCGGCTTCGGTCAAGGAGCTGCCTAACAGCAAGTGCGTTTCATCAGTGGGGACTTTCCACCTGTCCCACATGTACCCGATGTGGGCAAGAACCCGAAACGGCAGAGCATCTAGTTGAACGGTGTGTTGTGACGATGCTACCGGGCGGGTTCGCGATGGTGCACGAGTGCGGACCGGACTTTGCTGATTGGGTCGATCGTCATAACATAGTAGTGTGAGAACCATAAGAGGCTGCTGCCACATTGGAACACAATGTTAAGAACAGAAAAGCAACGGGAATAGATTGCATATATCCCGATATGCTGAAGTATCTGGGCCCCAGGAAAAAGCAAACTCGTGCTGCATTTATCAGCGGCATATGATATGATCTGGTGCGAAGAGTTAATGCTGAAACTTGCAATAATCGAAAGGTTCAATAAGACAATGAAGTTGTTCTCTTCTATCCTAGGGGAAAGACAATTCATGTCCCCCTTGGAGGCACCACGAGCAAAGTCAGGAAAATGAGGATTGGAGTCCCTGAGGGATTTGTTCTGGGACCAATGTTGTCTACATTAGCGACACTTCTTCCCCGAAGCTTATTAC
The DNA here is from genome assembly GCF_034508935.2 of Berghia stephanieae. Taxonomy (NCBI): domain Eukaryota; kingdom Metazoa; phylum Mollusca; class Gastropoda; order Nudibranchia; family Aeolidiidae; genus Berghia; species Berghia stephanieae. Next base: position 63,435,446 of record NC_088360.1, on the reverse strand, counting down.
GCGGACGATTGGGCACTCATTACTCGGTGTATAACTGTCTCTAGTGAGGATGTTACCAGAATCAAATCATACTTTGACAAGTGGTACCTGAAGATGAGCACTTCAAAAACCGTGGATACAACATTCCATTGATGTAGTGGCTGGCCTAACCGTAAACTGAACGTCCTCGTTGGGGACCAGCGTCTCCCATATGAGTCAAATCCGAAGTACCTGGGGATTACATTGGACTGCAGCCTTACCTATCGGGTAAGATAGAGAAATGCAACAGTCGTCTGAGGAAGCTGGCGGGAACAACTTGGGATGATGTTGTTCAAGCACTTCTGAGTTCTTTCGCCTTGGCACTATCCTACTCCACCGCGGAATATTGCCCTCCGGTGTGGGGTAGGAACAAGAACGTTAAGAAAGTCTCGGAAATAGGGCCCGATAATGGCAGTAATCCACCTCCCCCCCCCCCACCCCCCCCACCCATGATGTCCGACGGGAGTCGATTACAACTGGCTGGGAGAGTAGGGAAACCCCACTCAAGCGCCCCTGTTTCGAGCCTAAATAAGTCCCGACAACCTTTTACTTAGCTCCACTGACTTCGGACAGGGCTGCACTTAACGTGATGGAAGTAGGTTTTGGACGAGTTCAATATAACAGGGGGTTGAGACATAGACTCCTCGAAACTGGGGGGTTGCGAGGTTTCTGTACCAGCAAGAGGAGGCACTGGGTGTTTCACAGTAACGATTATTCACATTTATTTTATTAAAGTTTTATTTTCGTAAGAACTGAATTCATCTCACTTAAGTTATATTTCAGTAGGTTTTGAAAACTTTACCTTTTAATATATTGCCTTCTCTTTGAATTGATTTCAAATTAGTGAATACTTTTCGTTCTACCTTATGTCACGTAGCCACTTATAAAAGCTGATCGATCTAATCTTCCTCACTCACTTCTCTCAATAACCCATGCTTTGACGGCCAGACTATTCCACTCCTCATATTATCTATGTTTTCGAGATTTATATCTGGCTCTCGGGACTTTGTGGAGCACTTCACTAGTTTTGATTTCCGCTCTCAAGACGTCGGATCTTCCATTGTCACCTTTCAATACTGTTAAGAATTTATCAAGCTCGGGCCCGTTGGAGGAATAACTGCAACTGCTCAAAACTAGAAGTGGAACGCCACAAGTCCGCCCGCAATATCTAACATTATCATCATCTCATCAAGATCGCATAAGATACGTAATATCATTATATTCTCATTTGTAACTGTGATCACCATTCATTTATCATAAGACTCATTTATCTAAATTTCATCTTTCTCTTCATATCATCTTAAACAATTCGTCATTTGTTCTTTATTTTAAAAAGTAACTAGTAAATTGTGGGGGCCTTATTCTTCAGATCTTTATTTTACGCATGTAGTCGAGTTGGGTACCGGTCGAGTTAGCTCTTAAGCACTCATTTAGACCATGACAGGGTGGTCGAGAACCTGCCTTACGCCCAGGACAGTGAGGTGATGTTTTGTTTCCCCATCGATGTAAATAAGAACTTAAAACATTGTTAAACATTTGCTGCCTTCTAAACAACAACACCTGCAATATAACGATTCACGGCGAGCAGCTTACCAACGTAGAAAGTTTTAAATACCTATGTTCAATAGTGACAACAGATGGAAGATGTAACCGAGACATACGAGCAAGAATAACTCAAGCCAAACAGGCCTTCATGGACCTGGGAAACATTTTGAAAAACAAACAGATGTCGTTCGGGATTAGATTCCGAGTCTTGAAGTGCTACGTGTGGCCAATCTTGTTCTACGGATGCGAAAGCTGGACTACAAATGCAGAAAACACAAAAGAACATTGAAGCTTTTGAAATGTGGTGCTTGAGAAGGATGCAGAGAATATCGTATACCGCACACAAAACGAATGAAGAAGTGCTAAAACAAACATACCAACAAAGGAAACTAATGCCCTTAATAGTGGATCGACAACTATCCTTTTTCGGACACATAGTAAGGAAAGATAAGAATGAATACCTGGCAAGTTGTGGAAAAATACCTGGTAAACGCGCCCGGGGGAGACAAAGAAAAACACTCATAGACCAACTGAAGGGCTTCACCAACCTAACAATCCAAGAGCTGTTTGAAAAAGCAAGAGACAGGGAGGAATGGAGAGAGATAATTCATGCAGTATCCGAAGCCTGGACCAGGCATGGAACCTAGAAGAAGAAGAATCAGGGTTGCCAGTTTGGGATTTTTAATGACAAATTGGGAATAAAACTTGGCAGGGAAAAATTGGATTTAGCATGTTGTAAAGAAGGCATCGTCATACCCAGTTATAAATTGTTTGTTAAGATAAGGTCATTGCATCATGCGTTTATCAATAATTTTGGTAACGACGTATAACAAACAATGTTTAGTACCTACAAAACAAACCCACACTGAAATTCTTGCCTGATTTTTGTGAACGCAATTGTCACCGATAATAATAATATGTCCTGCATGCAATGTTGTTGTTTGATAATAAAATGACATATTTCACCCCCAAATCGTGGCTTCGTGGTAAAATCTCATTGTGAGTCATTCGTTTTAATAGAGTGAGAGAAAAAGTCTGCGTGGCTTAGAATAATATAATTTAACACTTTTAAGAAATTAAGTTCACTTATCCTGGAGAATCTGTAGTCCTCTTTTGTCAACGAGTAATCAATAGAAATATTTCCTTTATTTCAAAATGCATAATCTCATAGTTAAAAGACAAGTGTTGATTATTTAAGGTGAGGAGTTAACGATTGCCAGATTGTCATCAACCGTGGTTGTCATATTTTGACCAACATTGAGGTATGAATTACACATGTCATTATGATAGAAACTCTATTTTAATTTGTTATTTAACCTAAAATGTCATTATACTAAATAATTCTATAGTATTTTTATAATGATTACTTCATGATTAATCATTAATTTTGATTGATGCTTTCTTTACATTGTAATTGATTATTTATAATCTTCGTATTATCGATGATGTTGCTATAATTGTTAGCGATACTGGCAATCTGCTACGTCAATATTACTGTTTCAATTTAGCACATATGATACTATTTGGCTATAACTATTGACACAATCAATACTCTGTAAAAAGTTTATTTTCATTTATTTTCTTAAACAATTATTTATATCTTATATTCCAATAGTAGTATATTGAGAGCTGAATGACTAGAACCAGATTAAAAAGATGGATGTGGATGATTGGTGTGATCGTTTTTTTACCTGCTAATCGATATTTTTAGATCTATTATGTATTGATTTTAGTTTGATTATGTATTTATAAGGACTCATTGTTATTATTTGTTATTGAATGTTTATTCAATTCCCATTTTGAGTTCGATTATATATCGAATGGTCAAATGCTTTATAATAAGTCCGTTTCGTACACCTGAGTCTAATGACTCATAGTTATTGATTAAATATACAATTATCTTATTGGCTATTAGATTGTATTTGACCTAGTTTTCTGATACTAATGCTTATTGAAATCATTTGATTGGTTCTTTCAAATCTACAAGTTCAAATATCTAGTATCCGATTGGTTGTCATCATCTCTTATACCAATGTTTAGTTCTCATTCCGTTTGATTGATACTTTGGACGTTTTTTTTTCTTCTTCTTATTTGTTAACTGTTAATACGCATTGTTTGTTTTGATCAGTAAGATGAGCGCGTGTGTTTATTGAGTGTTCGATTTGCCATCGATTATGTATCGAATCGTTAATTGCGTAATAATAGGGCTATACAGCTGATTGAACGGCTAAAAGGATCCTATCCCGGTGTTATTAGGTTCCGACTGGTTCACCCGCGCCGCAGCGCAGCAGCGCAAATTGAGGTCACGCAGTACAGTCCAAGGACTATAACGCTGAGTCGCGTTGTTCTTTTAAATTGGTTTCTTGCTCCTGAGTCTAATGACTTATTAATTTAATCAATTAAAAGTCCATTGATTCCCTCAAAGGTCAAAGGGCAAATAGCTCAGGCGTCAGCCGCACAGCAGCGCGGCAAAAAAAATAGGTCAAGGTCATTCAGAGCAGCTGAGTCTAATGACTTATAGTTATTGATTAAATATAGAATATCCCTTTCTTAATTCCCAATGGGAAATGTGTCTTTAGTGTCTAGTCCAAATGAAGACTGACATAATCAAGGCATCAGCCGCAGCTCAGCGCCGTAAAATGAGGTATAACAAGGTAACTTGTTAAATACCACGCAGCGTAACGGGTAGTCGAACTTGAAACCTTTAAGATACGAAGCAAAGACCACGCCGCTGGACCACGCTATCGTATAAGGAGTGTTTATTCAATTCCCAGGTCTGACTCCTGGACTTAGAACTATTTTTTTAAAAAAGAGAATTATTATAAACTTTCCCATGACAAATATCTACAAATCTCATTAGCTTTTGAGCGTGTTTCCACACCCACATCTGGAACACATTTACCCTCCCTGCTTGAGAGTTCACAGGCTTTATCGCCCTCTCGTGTTTATATTTAGATAAACCCGTTTTCAAACAACCTCGAAGATTAAATATCGTGAGAAACAGTCTTGGTATTCGTTTTCTTTCTTACAACTGCACCTGGTGGTTTATTTTACGTTAAAAGTCAAAACCCTACGTTCTGACTGCATTTTAAAATTATTATTGTTATTATTTTTTTTTTTAGATGTTCTCTCGTTTAAATACTGGTTTGTAATACAGTTACATTATTATCACCAGTCTTCTGATCGATAGGATAAAAGTGCGCTACCTAACCTCTAGAAGGGAACATCAATTGGTAGAGCTCTCGCTTTACACACAAAAGGAGTGGGTTCGAGTTTGTTTGTTTTGTTTTGTTGTTTTTATTCCCCTATTCATACAACACAATGATAAGGTAGCTAGGTCTGTTGGATCAAGCTGAAAGTACTTTTCGATAGTACATCTTTATTCCGTTCGTGTTATCACCCAATTGACAACGATGATTAGTTAACAGCGATCATCTCCAAGTGTAACCCCCCTCCTTCTTCATATTTTACAGTCTAATTCAATAAATGGAATACAGCTGCTCTAAATAATTAGTTCGAGTTATTTAGTCATTCATCACAAGACTTCGCGAAAACGTTATAGAAAAAAAAATACTATACTATCAACTTAAGTAACTGTGACTGTAATTTTGATTATCTCGCCTCATTGGACACTACATTCTAAATATCTCATTTTATTTTGTGTCACCTCGCCATTACCATCGCATCATGAATTTAAAATTTCTAGCATCAAAAAAAAAATAATATTCCATTATTTAACTAAAAAAGATCTTGATATATACACATCTTCATTAAAAAATAATTATCACGCGTGTCCAATGATGCGACCGTAAAGATAATTTACCCACCAAACGAAGAAGAGATAAATCAAAGATAGTGCAGGGTGTAACAAATACGAGTACATTCGTTTCGTTTCAAGAAGTGAACTCAACACTGAAATTATGATGAACACTTTTATTCGATTCAGAATATTGTTAATAGAAAAACAGATTAAAGTAGATACCATGTCAGTCAAATCCCCTTTCTTCGTATTCCCCTCCTCTCTTTGAAAACGGATTTTAGAATCGATGATACCAAACGACTATTTTTCGAATTAACAAATTATGATCTGGACTTAATAAACCGTAATCACAGACACGTTAGTAGTTGCATTGTCCTGATTTGGTGATGTCTGTGAATCTTAAATACGAAAATGTCCGAAATAACACGATGTCACGCACAATTTTACTCGCGGTAATCAATGTTGATATATTTTTTTAATAATCATAGGTTCAAACTGACTTAAAATAGGTGTAATATCTCTATACAGATTTAATCATGAGAAGTTTTGTTTAATAGTTAAACGCCTTACCACTTATCAACAAAAGGGATCACCATATGAAATCGACACATGGTTAATTGGTGAATTTAGAAACAAAGTGTCTGTTTGCTGTCACCCTTGTCGTCTCAAACAATCAATTTTAAAGAATTATGTAGTTTTTCCAGTGATTTACTGTACTGGGATGGAAGAATTATCATGTATGGTTGTGTTGTTGTTTTTTTCTTGGGTCATTTTTCTAAAGCGGGTCTTGTAGTTTGTAATTTCCGTCTTAAATGCCATTTGCTTTATTTTTTAAAATAAGACGACGGAGAATTTTATTTAATGCAATTAAAGTAGGTCTCGTTCTTGTCTAGGTCTGGTAAAATAAATGAGATGACGTCATACACTTAATACAATCCCCGTAGACAATGTTGATATTGTAGAAACCTCCGGTATAGAGATTAGAACATGAATTCGAAATCAAGACGTTTTGGTATGGTAGTTAAACAATCTATCCATCGACCAATTAAAGCCTCTTCACTATGTGAATACGACTTGTAGATGGGTGCAATAGGAGGTGAATGTTTTCATTGAAATTTCACGTAGGATCAATTAAATAGAAATACGACCGATAAGCAATGTCCATGTGTCCACACGAGTTAAACCCAATATCATGTTGTACAGTCATATTCTCTTTACCCAATATCATTTTTGGAAACATTTTGATTGGGTTAATGTAAAATTTACATCTGAATCAAAACTAAAAAGAATTGGTGACAAAAGCTTTTGTAAAACTCCAACAACTTTTAACACACGGACTTATTTAACTTGGCTGCTTTTTAATAAAAAATATTCTTGTCTGATATAATACTTGTACCCGTCATTTTCAACATGCGGCGGGTTTCGTGTTTTGTATCATGGACTTGAATTTTTTTTCGCAGCAAGAAATAAATAAATGAAACACAACAATCATTACAATACACAATATTGATTGATCAATTACTTAATACAATTACATGTCCTTGCCAAGTTACTCACTTCGTGAAATAGATTTTGATGAAAAAAAATGAAAAGACAATTCCATCACTTCATGTCCTATATTATGGTTATCATACCAAGACATAACCTAATTGAAAATGTAACAAAATTTTTTTGTAGGAATAGTAAATTTTATAAACCAGTATAATATCTCTATTTATGACATTAAACCATGAATGTTTTTAACGCACATTTTCAGGGTTTGACACTATATTTACTGTACTTCTCCAGTAACATTGTCGAAGTTTTTAGATATTTGATACCACAACACTTTTAGATAACAGCTGGTGTTTTTTTCCTCAAATTTTATCGATCTGAGCAGATAATATATTTTATCCCAGTGAAACGCTGTCCTAACAGCTGCTATATTTTTTTAAGATGATAACCCAAATGATCAGTAACACCCAATGTGTAAGACGTAGACGTGCAGTCTTTTAGTCGGTAGTGTAATATCATACAAAAACATCTGTCAAATGCGTAGTAATACCTAATGGCGATTTACAAGACGGTCAAAATTTATTAAATAAAAGTTTTCAGGACAGAATATATCAATTGAACCTAAGAAATTAATTTTTTTCAAAGCCAAAATGTGTGTGATGTAATTGATTTTTTAAGCTAAAATTTATGAAATATAAACTCGATAGCAAAAATTTATCTAACCAAAACATTTGAAGTAAAACATTGTTGGCTAAAAATGTGAAGTTAAAGTTTTCTTACCAACATTTGGGAAGTAATCATTTTCAGGTCAAAGTTTATGAAATACAAACTGTATGACAAAAATGTATGAAACTAAAGTTTTTTTTTTATCGAAATAGTGTCTGGTGAAAAAAATAAATAAATAAAAATTAAAACTTTTGTGGTCAAAATGAGTGAAGTAAAAGATTTTTCGACCAAAATTTATAAAATAAAAGTATGCGTGTAAAAATGTATGAAATGAATACTTTCTATCCAAAATCTATGCAATGAAATGTTTTTAGACCAAAATGTTTGTAGTAGTAGTATCTTGATAAAGTTTATGAATAAAGTATTATTTCTAACAAAAATATGTGAAGCAATAATTTTCCGACCAAATTGTCTGAAATGGACGTTTTCCAATCAAAATGTGAAAAGTAATAATGTTCTGACCCAATTATGAAATGAAAATTTTCTGTCAAAAATTGTATGAAATTAAATTTTTCTGGTCGAAATGTGTAAAGTAAAAGTTTTCTGACCAAAATATAATAATATTATGACCAACGGTTATGAGATCAGAATACATATTCTCTCCAAATTGTCATTCTATCAAAAAATTGTATGAAATTTAATTTTCTAATCAAAATGTGTGAAGTAAAAGTTTTCTGGTTAAAAATTGTATGAACGTTTGCCAGCAAAAATGTATGAATGTTTTCTGGCCAAATATATGAAGTAAACAATTTTTTAGGGGGTCAAAAATTATATATTTAGAATATTCTTTTGACAAAATTGTAGGAACGTTAAAACCACTGAAATAAAAGTTTTCAGGATAAATTGTATTAACGAAATTTTCCAGGCAAAATTTTGCGAAGTAACATTTGTCTGACCAAAAGATGTAAAGTATACTTTTTCTGACCAAAATGTGAGAAAATAAAATGTTTTCTACTAGAACTTCATAAGGTAAATGAAACTTTTTTTTTTGACAAAACGTGTGTAGTAATAGTTTTTCTGTAAATGTATTGTATCATAAATTATTGAAACCGTTACAAAATAAAAGACTTTTCCATGTCTTTCGCTTTTTGAGGCCTTCTCGAGGATTTGACAAAGGCAGAAAGTTTTGAATTTTCAAAGTGCTGACTACTTACCCTGCAGAATTACCATCGACAGAGTAGAGACATAGCAGATATGACTGGTGATCCTATATTATTACAGACAGAAGCAGAGATGTCCTACAATTGTTGTAGAGGTGCGATGTCGGATACGACACCCAAAGTTTTGCCATAATTTTCAATTTTATTTTGTTACCATTAAAGTATAACGTTTTCAATCGTCCTTCTAAAATTATCAATGACATGATTAATCGATCCCACAAAGGTTATGAGTAAACCTTTGTTCTTCTCCCCGACAGGGGTCAAATAACCTCAACTACAGGCGTGCGGGCTATCCTTGAACAAGACAGTTCAAACCCTAGTTCAACCTATTTAAAAAAAAAAAATACTCCTTACAAAACCTAAATGGTTTCGGAAGAGTTTATTCAAAACCTGCAGTTGAAGTTCAATCCTCTCTGTTTCACTCTTTTAGCTCCGAAAGTCGATGGAATCACTTCGTAGTTTAGTAAACCAAAACCAAAATCAAAACCAAAACCAAGGTCAATGTCACCCAAAAGATAAGATAAGGGATATGAAATAGAAATCTCACCAAAACGTGTAAGATTCGAACTATTTCCAATGAAAAAACAGTTTACCAAACCTGCATTTGAATTGCAACCCTCTCTTTTACACTGTTATAGCTCCAAAGGTCGCTTGAATTACTTAGTAGTTTAGTAAACCAAAACCAAAACCAACCCAAAAGATAAAATTAGGGTAATAAAGTGCTAGACGTCGACCCAAAATGAGTGGAGTAAAAATTTTCTCGCAAAATACAGGAAACAAAAGTGATCTGACAAAAATACCAAAATGGAAGTTTTCTAACCAATTACGCGTGAAGTAAAATTTTCGTGATAAGAAAATTGTAAAGTTAGAGTTTAAGTTTTCTGGTCAAAATTTATGAAATAAGACTGTTCTGTTCAAAATCTATGAAATTTAGTTTTATAATGAAAAAGAATTAATGAAATGAAGACTGTACACGCTAAAATGTATGAGAAAAAATATTCTGAACAAAATGTTTGAAATGAAAGTTTTCATGATAAATTTTATTGCATAATATTTTATATCTGAATAATATATATGTACATAACGTTTATAGCTAAATTTTATGAACTAGCTTTTTGTTGTTGCTTTTTTTTTATTCTAATGTGTGAAGTAAAAGTTTTGGGCCCCAAAAAAATATTGTAAAGTAAAAGCAAAAGTTTTTCTGGCCAAATTGTGTACAATATAAATTTCCTGGCCAAAATTGATGAAATGAAAATTTTCTGTCCATATAATGTATGAAACGTTATCTTTCTGGTCAAAATGTATGAAGTAACGGTTTTCCGGGTAAAACACATGAATTAAAAGTTTGCTTGCAAAAATGTGTACAATAAAAGTTTTCTGGCTAAAGTATATAAAGTAACATTTTTCTGGCTAAAATGTACGATGTAGCGGTTTTCAGGACAAAATTTGTGAAGTTAAAGTTTCATAGCCCGAAATGTGTTATATAAATTATCAGTCAAAAAACCTGTGAAATAAAAATTTTAGGGTCAAAATTTAGGAAATTAAATTTTTCTAGCCAAAATGTATGAAATGTAAGGGTTTTTTTTTTTACCAAAATGTGTATAGTAGAAATTTGTTGCTATGATAAAATCAATGTTTTGTGTGTGTCTCTGTGTATGTGTGTGTGTGTGTGTGTGTGTGTGTGTGTTTCCCCCAAAAAATTATGAAATGCACGTGTTCTCGTCCTCAACGCAAAACAATTTCTTGTCAAAATTATAAAATAAATGTTTTCAAGCCAAAATATATAAATTGAAAGTTTTCTGACCAATGTAGATAATTGAAGTAATATATTTTTGGTCAAAGTAATTGAAGTAAAAGTTTTCTGGCAAAATATATATGAAATGAAAGTTTTCCGGTCGATATATTTGAGATAAAAGTTTTCTTGTCAATATGTGTTTAGTAATATTTTGATGACAAGATTAATGGGGTTTGTTTTTTTTTTAACCCAAATTTATGAAAAGAAAGTTTTCTAACCCCAAAAGGCGAAGAGAAATCTTTTTCTGGTCAAATCGTATAACATCAGTTTTCTGACCAAAATGTTTGATATGAAAGTTTTCTAGTCAAAATATTCCAAGTCAAAGTTTGTTGGGTTTTTTTTATTTATTTCTTTTTTTTAAAAATTTGTTTATCATTTTTTTTTTTGCTGTTTCTTTCGAAATATTTATCTATTTATATATTTATTTTTCATTTGTTTTTTGTTTTGTTTTGATTTTTCTTTTGTCCCAAATTACATAAAGTAAAAGTTAGCTGGTCAAAAAATATATATTTTATAATTTTGACAAGAACTTGTTTTGCGTTGAGGACGAGAACACGTGCATTTCATAATTTTTTGGGGGAAACACACACACACACACACACACACATACACAGAGACACACACAAAACATTGATTTTATCATAGCAACAAATTTCTACTATACACATTTTGGTAAAAAAAACCCTTACATTTCATACATTTTGGCTAGAAAAATTTAATTTCCTAAATTTTGACCCTAAAATTTTTATTTCACAGGTTTTTTGACTGATAATTTATATAACACATTTCGGGCTATGAAACTTTAACTTCACAAATTTTGTCCTGAAAACCGCTACATCGTACATTTTAGCCAGAAAAATGTTACTTTATATACTTTAGCCAGAAAACTTTTATTGTACACATTTTTGCAAGCAAACTTTTAATTCATGTGTTTTACCCGGAAAACCGTTACTTCATACATTTTGACCAGAAAGATAACGTTTCATACATTATATGGACAGAAAATTTTCATTTCATCAATTTTGGCCAGGAAATTTATATTGTACACAATTTGGCCAGAAAAACTTTTGCTTTTACTTTACAATATTTTTTTGGGGCCCAAAACTTTTACTTCACACATTAGAATAAAAAAAAAAGCAACAACAAAAAGCTAGTTCATAAAATTTAGCTATAAACGTTATGTACATATATATTATTCAGATATAAAATATTATCGCAATAAAATTTATCATGAAAACTTTCATTTCAAACATTTTGTTCAGAATATTTTTTCTCATACATTTTAGCGTGTACAGTCTTCATTTCATTAATTCTTTTTCATTATAAAACTAAATTTCATAGATTTTGAACAGAACAGTCTTATTTCATAAATTTTGACCAGAAAACTTAAACTCTAACTTTACAATTTTCTTATCACGAAAATTTTACTTCACGCGTAATTGGTTAGAAAACTTCCATTTTGGTATTTTTGTCAGATCACTTTTGTTTCCTGTATTTTGCGAGAAAATTTTTACTCCACTCATTTTGGGTCGACGTCTAGCACTTTATTACCCTAATTTTATCTTTTGGGTTGGTTTTGGTTTTGGTTTACTAAACTACTAAGTAATTCAAGCGACCTTTGGAGCTATAACAGTGTAAAAGAGAGGGTTGCAATTCAAATGCAGGTTTGGTAAACTGTTTTTTCATTGGAAATAGTTCGAATCTTACACGTTTTGGTGAGATTTCTATTTCATATCCCTTATCTTATCTTTTGGGTGACATTGACCTTGGTTTTGGTTTTGATTTTGGTTTTGGTTTACTAAACTACGAAGTGATTCCATCGACTTTCGGAGCTAAAAGAGTGAAACAGAGAGGATTGAACTTCAACTGCAGGTTTTGAATAAACTCTTCCGAAACCATTTAGGTTTTGTAAGGAGTATTTTTTTTTTTTTGGAAATAGGTTGAACTAGGGTTTGAACTGTCTTGTTCAAGGATAGCCCGCACGCCTGTAGTTGAGGTTATTTGGCCCCTGCCGGGGAGAAGAACAAAGGTTTACTCATAACCTTTGTGGGATCGACATTAATCATGTCATTGATGATTTTAGAAGGACGATTGAAAACGTTATACTTTAATGGTAACAAAATAAAATTGAAAATTATGGCAAAACTTTGGGTGTCGTATCCGACATCGCACCTCTACAACAATTGTAGGACATCTCTGCTTCTGTCTGTAATAATATAGGATCACCAGTCATATCTGCTATGTCTCTACTCTGTCGATGGTAATTCTGCAGGGTAAGTAGTCAGCACTTTGAAAATTCAAAACTTTCTGCCTTTGTCAAATCCTCGAGAAGGCCTCAAAAAGCGAAAGACATGGAAAAGTCTTTTATTTTGTAACGGTTTCAATAATTTATGATACAATACATTTACAGAAAAACTATTACTACACACGTTTTGTCAAAAAAAAAGTTTCATTTACCTTATGAAGTTCTAGTAGAAAACATTTTATTTTCTCACATTTTGGTCAGAAAAAGTATACTTTACATCTTTTGGTCAGACAAATGTTACTTCGCAAAATTTTGCCTGGAAAATTTTGTTAATACAATTTATCCTGAAAACTTTTATTTCAGTGGTTTTGACGTTCCTACAATTTTGTCAAAAGAATATTTTAAATATATAATTTTTGACCCCCTAAAAAATTGTTTACTTCATATATTTGGCCAGAAAACATTCATACATTTTTGCTGGCAAACGTTCATACAATTTTTAACCAGAAAACTTTTACTTCACACATTTTGATTAAAAAATTAAATTTCATACAATTTTTTGATAGAATGACAATTTGGAGAGAATATGTATTCTGATCTCATAACCGTTGGTCATAATATTATTATATTTTGGTCAGAAAACTTTTACTTTACACATTTCGACCAGAAAAATTTAATTTCATACAATTTTTGACAGAAAATTTTCATTTCATAATTGGGTCAGAACATTATTACTTTTCACATTTTGATTGGAAAACGTCCATTTCAGACAATTTGGTCGGAAAATTATTGCTTCACATATTTTTGTTAGAAATAATACTTATTCATAAACTTTATCAAGATACTACTACTACAAACATTTTGGTCTAAAAACATTTCATTGCATAGATTTTGGATAGAAAGTATTCATTTCATACATTTTTACACGCATACTTTTATTTTATAAATTTTGGTCGAAAAATCTTTTACTTCACTCATTTTGACCACAAAAGTTTTAATTTTTATTTATTTTTTTTTTCACCAGACACTATTTCGATAAAAAAAAACTTTAGTTTCATACATTTTTGTCATACAGTTTGTACTTCATAAACTTTGACCTGAAAATGATTACTTCCCAAATGTTGGTAAGAAAACTTTAACTTCACATTTTTAGCCAACAATGTTTTACTTCAAATGTTTTGGTTAGATAAATTTTTGCTATCGAGTTTATATATCATAAATTTTAGCTTAAAAAATCAATTACATCACACACATTTTGGCTTTGAAAAAAATTAATTTCTTAGGTTCAATTGATATATTCTGTCCTGAAAACTTTTATTTAATAAATTTTGACCGTCTTGTAAATCGCCATTAGGTATTACTACGCATTTGACAGATGTTTTTGTATGATATTACACTACCGACTAAAAGACTGCACGTCTACGTCTTACACATTGGGTGTTACTGATCATTTGGGTTATCATCTTAAAAAAATATAGCAGCTGTTAGGACAGCGTTTCACTGGGATAAAATATATTATCTGCTCAGATCGATAAAATTTGAGGAAAAAAACACCAGCTGTTATCTAAAAGTGTTGTGGTATCAAATATCTAAAAACTTCGACAATGTTACTGGAGAAGTACAGTAAATATAGTGTCAAACCCTGAAAATGTGCGTTAAAAACATTCATGGTTTAATGTCATAAATAGAGATAATGTATACCTGGTTTATAAAATTTACTATTCCTACAAAAAAATTTTGTTACATTTTCAATTAGGTTATGTCTTGGTATGATAACCATAATATAGGACATGAAGTGATGGAATTGTCTTTTCATTTTTTTTCATCAAAATCTATTTCACGAAGTGAGTAACTTGGCAAGGACATGTAATTGTATTAAGTAATTGATCAATCAATATTGTGTATTGTAATGATTGTTGTGTTTCATTTATTTATTTCTTGCTGCGAAAAAAAATTCAAGTCCATGATACAAAACACGAAACCCGCCGCATGTTGAAAATGACGGGTACAAGTATTATATCAGACAAGAATATTTTTTATTAAAAAGCAGCCAAGTTAAATAAGTCCGTGTGTTAAAAGTTGTTGGAGTTTTACAAAAGCTTTTGTCACCAATTCTTTTTAGTTTTGATTCAGATGTAAATTTTACATTAACCCAATCAAAATGTTTCCAAAAATGATATTGGGTAAAGAGAATATGACTGTACAACATGATATTGGGTTTAACTCGTGTGGACACATGGACATTGCTTATCGGTCGTATTTCTATTTAATTGATCCTACGTGAAATTTCAATGAAAACATTCACCTCCTATTGCACCCATCTACAAGTCGTATTCACATAGTGAAGAGGCTTTAATTGGTCGATGGATAGATTGTTTAACTACCATACCAAAACGTCTTGATTTCGAATTCATGTTCTAATCTCTATACCGGAGGTTTCTACAATATCAACATTGTCTACGGGGATTGTATTAAGTGTATGACGTCATCTCATTTATTTTACCAGACCTAGACAAGAACGAGACCTACTTTAATTGCATTAAATAAAATTCTCCGTCATCTTATTTTAAAAAATAAAGCAAATGGCATTTAAGACGGAAATTACAAACTACAAGACCTGCTTTAGAAAAATGACCCAAGAAAAAAACAACAACACAACCATACATGATAATTCTTCCATCCCAGTACAGTAAATCACTGGAAAAACTACATAATTCTTTAAAATTGATTGTTTGAGACGACAAGGGTGACAGCAAACAGACACTTTGTTTCTAAATTCACCAATTAACCATGTGTCGATTTCATATGGTGATCCCTTTCGTTGATAAGTGGTAAGGCGTTTAACTATTAAACAAAACTTCTCATGATTAAATCTGTATAGAGATATTACACCTATTTTAAGTCAGTTTGAACCTATGATTATTAAAAAAAATATATCAACATTGATTACCGCGAGTAAAATTGTGCGTGACATCGTGTTATTTCGGACATTTTCGTATTTAAGATTCACAGACATCACCAAATCAGGACAATGCAACTACTAACGTGTCTGTGATTACGGTTTATTAAGTCCAGATCATAATTTGTTAATTCGAAAAATAGTCGTTTGGTATCATCGATTCTAAAATCCGTTTTCAAAGAGAGGAGGGGAATACGAAGAAAGGGGATTTGACTGACATGGTATCTACTTTAATCTGTTTTTCTATTAACAATAATCTGAATCGAATAAAAGTGTTCATCATAATTTCAGTGTTGAGTTCACTTCTTGAAACGAAACGAATGTACTCGTATTGGTTACACCCTGCACTATCTTTGATTTATCTCTTCTTCGTTTGGTGGGTAAATTATCTTTACGGTCGCATCATTGGACACGCGTGATAATTATTTTTTAATGAAGATGTGTATATATCAAGATCTTTTTTAGTTAAATAATGGAATATTTATTTTTTTTGATGCTAGAAATTTTAAATTCATGATGCGATGGTAATGGCGAGGTGACACAAAATAAAATGAGATATTTAGAATGTAGTGTCCAATGAGGCGAGATAATCAAAATTACAGTCACAGTTACTTAAGTTGATAGTATAGTATTTTTTTTTCTATAACGTTTTCGCGAAGTCTTGTGATGAATGACTAAATAACTCGAACTAATTATTTAGAGCAGCTGTATTCCATTTATTGAATTAGACTGTAAAATATGAAGAAGGAGGGGGGTTACACTTGGAGATGATCGCTGTTAACTAATCATCGTTGTCAATTGGGTGATAACACGAACGGAATAAAGATGTACTATCGAAAAGTACTTTCAGCTTGATCCAACAGACCTAGCTACCTTATCATTGTGTTGTATGAATAGGGGAATAAAAACAACAAAACAAAACAAACAAACTCGAACCCACTCCTTTTGTGTGTAAAGCGAGAGCTCTACCAATTGATGTTCCCTTCTAGAGGTTAGGTAGCGCACTTTTATCCTATCGATCAGAAGACTGGTGATAATAATGTAACTGTATTACAAACCAGTATTTAAACGAGAGAACATCTAAAAAAAATAAAAAAATAACAATAATAATTTTAAAATGCAGTCAGAACGTAGGGTTTTGACTTTTAACGTAAAATAAACCACCAGGTGCAGTTGTAAGAAAGAAAACGAATACCAAGACTGTTTCTCACGATATTTAATCTTCGAGGTTGTTTGAACTCTCAAGCAGGGAGGGTAAATGTGTTCCAGATGTGGGTGTGGAAACACGCTCAAAAGCTAATGAGATTTGTAGATATTTGTCATGGGAAAGTTTATAATAATTCTCTTTAAAAAAAATAGTTCTAAGTCCAGGAGTCAGACCTGGAATTGAATAAACACTCCTTATACGATAGCGTGGTCCAGCGGCGTGGTCTTTGCTTCGTATCTTAAAGGTTTCAAGTTCGACTACCCGTTACGCTGCGTGGTATTTAACAAGTTACCTTGTTTTACCTCATTTTTACGGCGCTGAGCTGCGGCTGATGCCTTGGTTATGTCAGTCTTCATTTGGACTAGACACTAAAGACACATTTCCCATTGGGAATTAAGAAAGGGATATTCTATATTTAATCAATAACTATAAGTCATTAGACTCAGCTGCTCTGAATGACCTTGACCTATTTTTTTGCCGCGCTGCTGTGCGGCTGACGCCTGAGCTATTTGCCCTTTGACCTTTGAGGGAATCAATGGACTTTTAATTGATTAAATTAATAAGTCATTAGACTCAGGAGCAAGAAACCAATTTAAAAGAACAACGCGACTCAGCGTTATAGTCCTTGGACTGTACTGCGTGACCTCAATTTGCGCTGCGGCGCTGCGGCGCGGGTGAACCAGTCGGAACCTAATAACACCGGGATAGGATCCTTTTAGCCGTTCAATCAGCTGTATAACACTATTATTACGCAATTAACGATTCGATACATAATCGATGGCAAATCGAACACTCAATAAACACACGCGCTCATCTTACTGATCAAAACAAACAATGCGTATTAACAGTTAACAAATAAGAAGAAGAAAAAAAAAAACGTCCAAAGTATCAATCAAACGGAATGAGAACTAAACATTGGTATAAGAGATGATGACAACCAATCGGATACTAGATATTTGAACTTGTAGGTTTGAAAGAACCAATCAAATGATTTCAATAAGCATTAGTATCAGAAAACTAGGTCAAATACAATCTAATAGCCAATAAGATAATTGTATATTTAATCAATAACTATGAGTCATTAGACTCAGGTGTACGAAACGGACTTATTATAAAGCATTTGACCATTCGATATATAATCGAACTCAAAATGGGAATTGAATAAACATTCAATAACAAATAATAACAATGAGTCCTTATAAATACATAATCAAACTAAAATCAATACATAATAGATCTAAAAATATCGATTAGCAGGTAAAAAAACGATCACACCAATCATCCACATCCATCTTTTTAATCTGGTTCTAGTCATTCAGCTCTCAATATACTACTTCCAATTAATAAACTATTTGTTTGTATTGATAAAAGATATCATTATTTTGTTATGAAATTCATGAACAAGATAATAATTCAGAGTTCGACACCCTAGAGCACTCTATTTTGGATTGATATCGAAGGACGAGATGAGAAGTTTCCACCCATAACAACTTTACGTGGGACTGGAGTCGAAGGACGAGTCGTGAATATTTCATCAACACCAACTTTACTTTGGACTGGACTTGAAGTACGTAACGTGAAGAGTTCATGCACAACCTTTTGCCTGAACTTAGTTTGAACAACTGCGAGTGAAGTACAAGTCCAACGTACAACGCTTCCAATTTGGAGTGATAAACCTATAGACTGAGCCCCATCCAAGCCTTTTATATAACTATTCAAAATTTGCGTATTTTGCAGTTAATTAAGTATCCATTGATTTTACTTATTTAATACATTACAGAATAGTTACCTTTTTCATCCCTTTACTGGCTCGGCAAAATGACATTTCTATGGCTACATGGTAAGAAAATAAGATTTATGAAATTGGCAACCTTGTCTTCGACTTCGCCGCGAACAAGATCAGATCCTGGATAGGGAGCTACTGTTTAAAATGGTCTAAAAGCTGTCAAACCGCGACAGCATAAGGATATGAACATATTATAAAAGGATATACGGCTGTATAAGCTTTTCCTCAATGCAATCTCGTCGCAAGGCATTTATTATGAATTGGTTTAACACTCATGCCACCAGTTTCAAATAAACGCGTTAGGGGAATGGGAAATATGTATTAACCAAAACAGAGAAGAATAACAGGGCAATGGTCCAGCAAGGGCACAGTAGATTGTTCTTCCCTTTCCTTTATGTAATAACAAGACCATGGAAAATTTACGAGGGGTTCGTTT
>NC_088360.1:63371315-63411315 GCF_034508935.2 Berghia stephanieae | reverse complement strand
TCACTCCCCACTGTTGCCTACTTCCCATAACTTTGTCGGATGTTGCTGGGATTCGTAAAAAAGTAATTGCTTTTATGTGAATCGCACTGAAACCCGCCGAAAACCATAGTCTCAGGTTCACTCCCCACTGGTGTACACTTCCCTTAGTCTCAGGTTCACTCCCCATTATTTCCCTACTTTCCATAACTTTGCCCCATTTTGTTGGATTTGGTGCATTTCGTAAACAAAAAGTGATTGCTTTTGTTTTTTTTTCAAAACCCGCCAAAACCCAGTCCCAGGTTCACTCCCCACTAGTGTACACTTTCCCGAATCTCAGGTTCACGCCCCACTGTTGCCTACTACCCATAACTTTCTCCGATATTGCCAGGTTTTCGTCGGGTTTCGTAAAAAGGCAATTGCTTTTATATGAAACTTGCTGAAACCCACCGAAAACCATAGTCCCAGGTTTACTCCCCACTGGTATACACTTCCATGAATCTCAGGTTCACTCCCCACTGTTGCCTACTTCCCATAACTTTGTCGGATATTGCCGGGTTTCGTAAAAAAGTAATTGCTTTTATGTGAATCGCACTGAAACCCGCCGAAAACCATAGTCTCAGGTTCACTCCCCACTGGTGTACACTTCCCTTAGTCTCAGGTTCACTCCCCATTATTTGCCTACTTTCCATAACTTTGCCCCATTTTGTTGGCAATTCGTAAACAAAAAGTAATTGCTTTTTTTTTACAAAACCCGCCGAAATCCAGACCCAGGTTCACTCCCCACTGGTGTACACTTCCATGAATCTCAAGTTCCCTCCCCACTGTTGCCTACTTCCCATAACTTTGTCGGATATTGCCAGGTTTCGTAAAAAGGTAATTGCTTTTATGTGAAACTAGCTGAAAACCGCCAAAAACCATAGTCTCAGGTTCACTCCCCACTGGTGTGCACTTCCCTTAGTCTCAGGTTCACTCCCCATTATTTGCCTACTTTCCATAACTTTGCCCCATTCTTTTGGGATTTGGCGCATTTCGTAAACAAAAAAGTAATTGCTTTTTTTTTTTACAAAACCCGCCGAAACCCAGACCCAGGTTCACTCCCCACTGGTGTACATTTCCATGGATCTCAGGTTCACTCCCCACTGTTGCCTACTACCCATAACTTTGTCGGATATTGCCAGGTTTCGTTGGGTTTCGTTAAAAAAGTAATTGCTTTTATATGAAATTAGCTGAAGGCCGCCGAAAACCATAGTCTCAGGTTCACTCCCCACTGGTGTACACTTCACTGTCTCAGGTTCAGTCTCCACGCTTTGCCTACTTTCCATAACTTTGCCGCATATTGTCGGGTTTCGTAAAAACGTAACCCCCCCCCCCCCCCCCCCCACTCCCCCATTTTGTTATTGCTGTTTTACAAAACCCAGAGTCCCAGGTTCACTCCCCACTGGTGTACACTTCCCTGAATCTCAGGTTCATCCCCTCCTCTCGCCCCCCCCCCCCCCCCCCTTACACACACACACACGCTGCTGCATACCTCCCATAACTTTGCCGGATATTGCCAGGTGTCGTCGGGTTTCGTAAAAAAGTAATTGCTTTTTATTACGAAGCCCGACGAAACCCAGTCCCGGGTTCACTCCCCACAGGTGTACACTTCTCTGAGTCCCAGATTTACTCCCACAGCTGCCCTCTTCCCATAACTTTGTCAGGTTTCAGAAAAAAAACACCGTATTATAGTGCAAAACCACTATTCAGTGTCAGATACTGAATAGTACAAAACCACTATTCAGTATCAGATACTGAATAGTGGAAAACCGCTATTCAGTATCTGATACTGAACAGTGCAAAACCACTATTCAGTATCAGATACTGAATAGTGCTAGCCTAATAATAATAATAATAATAATAATAATAATAATAATAATAATAATAATAATAATAATAATAATAATAATAATAATGATAATAATAATAATAATAATAATAATAATAGTAGTAGTAGTAGTAGTAGTAGTAGTAGTAGTAGTAGTAGTAGTAGTAGTAGTAGTAGTAGTAGTAGTAGTAGTATTGTAGTAGTAGTAGTAGAAGTGGTAGTAGTAGTAGTAGTAGTAGTAGTAGTAGTAGTAGTAGTAGTAGTAGTAGTAGTAGTAGTAGCAGTAGTAGTAGTAGTAGTAGTAGTAGTAGTAGTAGTAGTAGTAGTAGTAATAGTGGTAGTAGTAGCAGGGGTAAATATTGTTGTAGTGGTAGTAGAAGCAAACTTGGGAAAAGGAAAAGAAGAAGAGGAGGATGTTGATTAGGTGTGGGAGAGGGATGGGCAAAGGAAAATCTCTTATGTCAGATTATTGTACGCGCCACGAAAGCATTTTTCTCAAAATAAAAAGTGTGTTCAGCATTGCACAATAATGTGCTGTCCGTGTCCATAACAACGCTTGCAAAAGAACGAAGACTTCATTCAAAGACATCTAGACTTACCTGGTAATTTTATTTTCTTATTATGATTTGTTGTCTTAAATAAATTATATTATATCTCACACAAACGCACACACACACACACACACACACACACACACACACACACACACACACACACACACACCCTACACCCTAGAAAGATTTTTCACCCGTGGCTTATCTTGAGTAAAGTGTCATTTCATGCTACAATAATCACCCAACGATTACCACATATGAATGGAAAGGCCTTTCGGCAGCAACCACGAAAAGCCAACCCTCTCAAACATAACAAACCACAGTTTGTAAATTATAATTATAAAACCTGGGGTTTTGAGATTGTCGTCTCCAATCGGAAACCGAATTTATATATATTCTTTCCGAAAGCCCGAAAGGATGGATAATAGACGTAGTCAGACGGTATCACAACTTTTAAACAGAAGCAAATTATTGAAATAAATCATGCTACATGCGACGTCATTAAAATCCTTTAAGAGTGGACAGTTCAATCTGGGAACTGACCTTGTCACTTTTTGTAGAACCAATGAAAGAAAGTTTGGAAGAATGAAAAAGCTGCAACAAACTAAAATATGCCTATATCAAAATAAAAAGCAAACAAACAAACAAAACAAAAAATAGAAAGAAAGAAAGAAAATAAAAATACTGAAAGCAAACACACAAGTCGTTTTTATGCAAAAGATTTATTTGTAATGGGAAGACAAAAGTATCTCGAATATGGCCGAACTCAAGGGACGGCTTTCAGAGGGACACATCTCTTGCCCCGAAATCATATACGTTTCAATGTTCAAAAGTTAAGGTAAATAACAAGACTTTTCTTCAATTCTGAATGGATTTGTTTATGAAAAGAAGCGTCCTTTTTCAAAGCATCTCAATAGACTAACGCGAGTTTTACGTAAACATTATCCATATATACAAAGACAAATCACCCATATGTCAACTTCGTCTTAAAATTCAACAAAGACAAGTCATAGAAACATTCTGCATCTGTGAATGGTACAGTTTTTAAAAAAACGATGTCTTCTTTAAAGTATCGCGGTCAAGTGAAGGTAAAGCAGAGGAACATGTGCTGAGAAAATGTATTGTTCCATAGATGTCATATTAAAATATTACACTACTTGGGGGTGGGAGAGAGAGGGGCCCATGCTCTCTCCTAACAAAGCCTGAAGCTAGACTTCCATATTCAACCTCCCTACTACCTGGAGTTTCCAACCAAATGCTCCAACCTCCTAAGATAATAATTAAATAAATTATTGTAATTATACACACACACACACACACACACACACACACACACATATATATATATATATATATATATATATATATAATTGTAATATTTACCATGATGTTGGAGTCAGTCTACATCGATGTTTCAGGTCTTTCAGCCATCGTCAGGACTGATATAAGTGTGTGTGTGTGTGTGTGTGTGTGTGTGTGTGTGTGTGTGTGCCCCGCGATCCCCGCTGGCCGCATAGTCGAGTACTTGGAAAAGGCTCTTTAATCACATTCTCTCAACGTGCTCAGGTGTAAAATGAGTACCTGGCCGTTAACAGCGTTGTTTATGTCGAAAAAAATTGTAATGCCGTCGTTCTACATGTTACGTTTTGTAGTTGGTCTGGGACCTCTTGTAAAGCGCTTTGAGCACGTTTAGTGGATATTGCTCTATATAAAAGCTCATTATATATATATATATATATATATATATATATATACATATATATATATATATACATATATATATATATATATATATATATATATATATATATATATATATATATATATATATATATATACTAGTAAAAAGCCCACAATTTCGAGGGGAAAGAACTATTTTCATTCGATATTGTACCCACCATCAATTAATGAGGGCAGATTGGTAAACAACGTTGTCTGTGTAACTTGGTATATCCTCTGTTGATTTTTCTGTGTGGCCCAACATGAAGTGTAAGCCACTATAGCCTCTGACCCGTGACACAGCAACATACAGTTGTCCGTGTGTGAAAACAGGTTGTGGTAAGAAAATCAACTGCAAAAATAAACCTGAAGTAGCAGACGTGAGCAGAATTGAATGACGATCCTGGGGAGGCTTTCCGAAAGCTCCTACAAAGGGAAACAACTCAAATAATATTCCCTCAACTAACACCAAGAAAAAATAAAACCTATACCTTTAACTAACCCTAATAGTAATAGGAAAAACAAACACCCTAGCACCTTTGCTAAGACTTATGGCTAACCCTAATTTTTAAAAAAATCCTCCGGTCTCGAACTTACCCTAATAGAAAAAAAACCCTCGGACTGCTTTGCACTACTTTTCAATACTTCACAAATCAAAATGGCGGCCGAGAATCAAAACAATAGTCAAATTAGGAAATTTTAAACTTTCACAAATCTATCAAGGTTTGTTCTAGAGTTTTTAAAATGCTTCTATATTATGACAAATTGAATAAATAAACGCCTGACAAAAGATCAACGGTGAAAATACAAATTGAAAGAATATTGGGGATGTAGGAGCTTTCGGAATGTCCAGTACAGTAGTACAGTACTTTGGTGATCATGTTTTGACTGTTGATTGGTAAAATTGAGAGTTTGCCCGTAATTCAAAACTAAGTAATATACACTGATCTTACTTACATGAAAGAAAATGGGTGTCTTGACCACTTTAATCCTGAGGCCAAATGAAAATCTGAAGCAGCCGCGAACAGTATCAAGTATTCCATCATAATAATATGTCTATTTTTGGTTTGTTCGGACTAGAAGCAGGACAGATACAATGGGTACGATCTATATTACATTTCCATGTGCTCGAGGTCATTGGTCACATTGCAAAGTGTGCTCAAAATTACCCACATAGTGAAAAGTGTTCACATTTTAAGAATAACCAACGTCACAATTGGCCATTTTGCTCAGCATGATACATGGGTATGTTTACAACGTTCATAAATAAAGCAGCGTGTTTAGATACATTGAGAAAATTCCAATCGTACAGCAAAAATTCATGTGATCGATGAATAGGTTGGACGAAAACATGAATATAGATCGCTCCTATTGACAGTTTGCCAATAACGTTTAACTAAATATTTCCCAGGGCAATAATTATCACATCGATGGCATACAAACGACAGTAATATCAGCAGTAGTAGTAGTTTCGTATGGCTACAATTCCACGTTGTTTCGCTTCACCCAATCCGCGAAAGCACTGTCCGCCTCATGAATCATTTGGTAGACGCCTGGGGGTGCTGTTGCGGGGCACTTCAAAATGATGTGGTCCATATCTTGGCAAGGGTCATCGCATGCTGGGCATTTTGGAGATGATGCATAACCCCATCGATGCAAGTCTGAGGCTGTTCTACAATGCCTAGATCTTATTCTGTTGCATGTTGACCATTCTTTTCTTGTAAGAGTATGGAAACCAGGCAGTGGTATGTTCGTTGGTTCTTCAATAATTTCACTAGCCTTTGGTGGTTTTTGTTTCCATTCCTTTCGCCAGGCCTCCTCTAGGTCAAAATTGTCATTTCTGGTATTGTAATAGGGTTTCGTTGATTTGAGGCGAGCTGTTTTAGGGGCCGACTCTATTATTTCTTTAAGTGGAGTCAGAATTGAGGTATTATCCAGACGTTTGAACTGTTTTTGACATGCTGATTCTCGACGTAGGTGAGGTGGGGCGATTGCGCTCATAACAGGGAGCGATGGGGTTGGTGTTGATTTGAGGGTGCCTGAGACGGTTCTCATTGTGTCGTTTAGTAGAGTGTCTATTTTGTGTTTGTGAGAGGATCTGGACCATACTGGAGCACAATACTCTGCGACACTGTACGAGAGAGCAAGAGATGATGTCCTTAGGACTGACGGAGTTGCACCCCAAGATGTTCCGGCAATTTTTCTTACGATTCCGTTTCGTTTACGTAGTTTATTGGCTGTATTTTCTAGATGTTTGTATGAGAGTGTTCGATCTAAAGTCACTCCAAGGTACTTAGGGTTTGGGTCGTATGGGTGGATGGAATTTTTAACGTTTATGGCGAGTTTTTGGTTTGCCTTGTGATTATCGAGATGGAAAAGCGTACTCACTGTCTTTGTAGTATTCATTTTTAGATACCATTTTTCAAAGAAAGATTGGAGTTGGATGGTATCGTGTATCAGCAGTAATATTAGTTAATGTTGTTAATTGGTGAAACTTATTTAAAATTTCTGTAAATCCGAATACCTTAATGTGATCAAGTGAATGATATCATTATGAATGCCACGACTTGCTGAAAAAAGCCAATCGGACAGCTCCTCACTATAGAATTTCTGTATTGATGTTTATACTGGATAGATAGAGTTGAGGGTGTGGCCATAAGTTAAACCTGGGTATTATCCACCCGAAACTATCACATTGAAAGCATCAAAGGTGCAATAATAATACTTGATGTCATAAATAGATGAAATCTGTTGAAAACTTAGTGTAGATCTGAAATCCTTAAAGTAATTAAGTGAATACAAATAAATAATAATGTGAAATTGAATGTAAGCTTCAATTTAATTACAAAAACAGATCGAATGAACGTTTCGGGTTTCCCGATTATCAACAAAACAGGATGAATGAAACACCACAGATGACGTCCTGCTGCTGTCACTAATGATTTATACTTATACCGACATCCCTTATTTATTATTTTTTGTATTTATTTTCCAACAACAGTCAACACGTTTTTATATTTCATTTTCTAAACTGCATTACACAGTTTCTCCCCGCCTCCCATCTTTTCACTTAATTAATTGAGCACCTTTTAGAATTATCTAGTATTCTATTTTAATTCGTGCTTCCTTACAAAGGAGCATACTATTTCCTGCCCATCAATGTTTTTGTTTATTCATCTTAATAACGCCACTACCACATTATCTTATTCATCTGTGGTGTTTCATTCATCCTATTTTGTTGATAAATGGGAAACACGAAACGTTTATTTGATCTGTTTTTGTAATTAAATTGAAGCTTACATTCAAGTTCACATTATTGTTTATTTCTTCGAGCTTCGAGCAGCAACATTTACATTATGTGAATACATTATTTCAAATACAACGAAAAACGCCAAACTGACAACTTTTTACAGTGTCGAAACTGGTTGTTTTTGAGAGTGTTCGTGTCGTCGGTACGTATTTTATGACTCAACGAACTTTCAAACCGACGTAAAATTATAAAAAGAAATCAAGTTATCCGTTTATTTATCTGTAAAAAAATACATTTCTAATGCTCAAATCTTTCAGTAGAGTTGTGCGCCGTATAATTTTTTTTTTATTGACTCAAATAAGCACAATGTTCTCCACAAGGCTATATTTTTAAAAGAAAGGATGTATATATATATATATATATATATATATATATATATATATATATATATATATATATAGATATATTTAAATAAATGTATATATATATATATATATATATATTATATATATATATATATATATATATATATATATATATGTATATTATATATTAAAGAGAAACATCAACACATTATCAGTATAAATTTGCGTGAGAGAAGCTAATGTTTTACATCGCTGTCATTCTCAAGAGATGCTTGTGAAAAAATGTGTTCTTAGAATTGTCTTTATAATTCTATGGCTAGCAGTTAATCGAACAGGTTCCGGGGGAGGGGGGGGGGGGGACAAGAGGAAGGGCCAAACATAGAGAAGGTCTCCAAAGCATTTTCTTAGAAATATTAAGTTTATTATTTCCTGAAATCAAGAGAGACAGATCAGTAATAGCTTTTAAACAAGAGAAAGACACCTTATACTCTAGCCTAGCCTAAACAGGTAACCAGTACCAATGTATTTTTTATTGATATCGGGCTGTCAAATATTATGATTTCCTAAGTATTAATCTTGTAGCATTATTTTTTACTCGCTGCAATTAAAATTTATTTAGTTTGGCGTCATTGGGAATAGCGAGGAGAGAATCATAGTGATCTAAGGGGAATGATTGATGGTATGAGGATTTTCAGTTAGTGAGAGAGGAACTGTTTCATTCTGGTATTTCTTCTTAAATCATTGATCCAATGATAGTGGTCTGTCTTTTGCAATCTTTGAAAACTGTATGGTGCGAAATGAGTATACATCAAATTCTGTCTTGTCTTTTTTCAACTTAAATGGACTCTGTTCACAATTTAATATTGGTCAAAAGTGGGAGATCTTTAGAGTACTGTCATTATTATACACAAGGTGGTTAAGTTCTGTAAATGTATGACTAAAGCAACAGGCAGAAATAACAAAATAACAACATAGGCCCCATGGAACACCACAAGTTAAAAGGAACCCATCAGAAGAGTTTCTATTGGCAATTATTTCATGAGATCGCCCTGTGAAGTTTGACCTAAACCAAGTCAGGACATAGCTCACCGTTCCAAAATATTTAGATTGCCTTCTGCATGGTTTAAAGTGCCAATCGTATCAAATGCAGCAGAAAAGTCTAAGGGAGTAAGAACAGAGACGTTTTCCGCCGTCACTTGGCGTTAAAAGGATCATTGGCAGTTGTTAACAGTGCACTGTCAATGGTGTGGTGATTTCGATACGCTGATTGATGCATACTTTTTGTGCTGTTTATATTTCTGGGCGTTGGAGTCAGTGGCTCTTCGAATGTGGGGAGGTACAATGCCACACAGCCGATGGAGGACTGGAACTGTAGTCGGTTTTCATTTACCAGTAATGAGCCGGCAGATGTTATGTAGCTCAGTGTCAATCTTTTGGCATAGCAGGATCTTGATCAGACTGATGAGGTGTATTCGGCTGATAAAAAAGCAGAGGGCTAGTGCGGTTGTCCTGACTGTATTTGGATCTGCTCCCAATGTAGTGTTTGCCAGTTTTCTTAGGAGGTTGTTTCTTGTGGGCACCGTTGCTTTTGTCTTCTTTGTGTGATGAGAGAAGGACAATGTGCGGTCTAAGGTGACACCTAGGTACACGGGTAATGTGCTGTACTAAAATATGTTCCCATTCCAGGAGATGTTCAGTTTTCTGTTGACTTGGCGGTTTTTTGGAATTGAGGGCACACTTGAGTTTTTCCTGGGTTGGCATTTAGTGACTTCTTTAAATAATACTCAGAGAGTGTCTTCAGGGCATCTGTTAGTCTCTCCTCAATGGTCTTGAAATCAGAGGTCTGGGACGCAAAACACAGATCTTCAGCATAGAGAAACCTCCGGATGTTCTCAAACTCAGGTTGGTCGTTGGTATTGACATTGAAAAGGATAAGTACAAGCACCGATCCTTGAGGGAGTCCTATCTTCTGTGATCTCCATCTGCTTTTCTTCCCATCTATTTCCACAAAAACCGACTGTTTGACAAAAGGGATTTTATTATTGCAATTACTTTTGTGTTACGAGTTACCCTTGCAACCTTTAGGAACAGTTTCCTGTGATTTACTGTGCCATAGGCAGCTGTTGGGTCCACGAACACAGCGCCTGTAATTTGTTTGTTCTCGTAGCCATTTCGATGTATTGTGTCAAGTTCATGAGTTGGTCACAGTATGATCTTCCAGGGCGGAAATCAGCTTGGCCAGGTGACAGATGTTCTTCTACTGTTTGGGAAATCCTGGCTAGTATCATGCGCTCATATACTTTGTACAGTATGCAGAGGAGGGATATCGGTCTGTAGCTCTTGCTGCAATTTGGGTCTCTTCCAGTTTTTAGTAGAGCTATCACTCTTGCTTGTCGCCAAAGCATTGGTATTGTGCATGATTCAATACAGTTGTTGATAAGAGTTAGTAACCATGTCTTTGTTGAGCGACCGAAATGCTTTATCATTTCTGCAGTGATGCCAACTAGACAAGCCGCTTTACCGGGTTTGGAGTGCTCAAGAGCTGATTCCAATTCGTCGATGCAGACCGGGTCTACTTCCTGTTCACTTTCTTGGGTCATCTTTTCCATTTCCCTTTTAATTTCCTCAAGTTTGCTCTTTTCTCTGTGTGTTGGTTTTCCATTTTTGATAAGTTGGTTTGCTACATCGTTTGGTGTCACCGCTGCAACCTTGGTTTGTTTGTTATTCTCTGTATTTTTTTCATATTTGACCAGGCTTTCTTGCAGTTGTGGGTCATGTTTGTTCTGGTTATCATTTCCTTCCATCTTTCTGATTTTGCTTCGGCAATGGAAGTCATTAAGGTCTCACCAAGTTGGACCGTTTCTTCAGCAAATGGATCTGTTTCGTAAGCCTCCACATACTGTTTATGAAGTTCCTTGCTGTCTTGCTGTTGGCATGGTGTATAGGATATCCTGCAGCCTCAAGGAATGGGTTTTTGGCAACTCTCCTAACACGCTTCTGGAACTGGTCGTAGGTTTTGTGAACTGGATCGATGTTGTTGATGATGTCATTTATGTCTGACGAGAATTTTACCCATTTTGCCTTCCGAAAATTGAATCTGTGTAGAGGTTTGCTCTCGTGGAGTCTAATGACTGGTCCTACCTCAATGAAGCTCGGTCTGTGCTGTGATTTTGGTTTGGGGGACATGTAGAAAGCGTCTACGTCGCGTCCCTGGAATCCTTCGCTGGAGACCGATTGCTACAACACGCACAACACCAACAGAAACCCTTCCATGGTCAGGGTGGTAAAAGGATAGCGCCTCGGCCCTCATCATGGACAACTTTAGGATCGCTAGCTTCAACGCCGGAGGATTTTCATCAATAAAGATAGAACCTCAAGGCAAACATACTGTCTACAAGAGACGCACAAGACCCTGGTATGCATCTAGTCATACAACATGGCAGCAATATTCACGTAGAACTATCTACGTCAAAGACAAATCAATAGTGACATATAGCCAGGACATGACAGTAGGTGAGGTGGAAATTCTCAGAATTGAAAGTAGGCACTTCGATGTGATATTATACCATAGAAGAGTATTCCTTTGTTGTTCTTCCTTCCCACACCTCTTCTATTAATCCTCTACTTGCTCTCTTTCCATCTTCTCTCTCCCCCCCCCCACCCCCAGCTCTTTATCTACACCCTACAAACAGATCCATTTGCTGAAGAAACGGTCCAACTTGGTGAGTCCTTAATGACTTCCATTGCCGAAACAAAATCAGAAAGATGGAAGGAAATGATAACCAGAACAAACATGACCCACAACTGCAAGAAAGCCTGGTCAAATACGAAAAAAAAAATACAGAGAATAACAAACTCCTCCTCCTCACCCTCTCATAGTTCTTTTCTTTATCCTCATTTCATCATCACATTCAATCTTCTCTCTCTCTCTCTCTCTCTCTCTCTCTCTCTCTCTCTCTCTCTCTCTGCGTGCGCGCGTTTGTGTGTGTGTGTGTGTGTTTCTCGCCGTTATCAATGTTTGTATTTAACGCATTTAACGTTTTTGTTTTTACCAATATGTTTCCAGGGGAAGATAATCAAATAATCCAAAGCAATGAGTGCCGGCGAAGGAACAGGAAAAGGAAAGGGCGGTGATGGAGCTGGTATTTTGTGGGCTCTCATCTGGCTAATAATCCTCATCTTTCTCGGTTGGCCTATTGCCTGTTTCGTTGCCTGGCTCTACATTCTACTCCTTCCTTTCAGCATCTGCATCGCTCCTCTCAAGGACCTCTGTGATGCTCTTTTGAAGTGTATCCAACTTCCGGGAACGTGTGCACAAAACATGATGGACCAAAAGCCGCTTTGTTGAAATTGTGGCCTAATATTAAAATAGCAAAAAAGCGCAGTTCATTTGTTTAATAATTCGCTCAACATGGCGCATTGAAAAAGTAGTTAATTGCTACGAATGAAAAAAAATGTCATTGGATTTTTGCGAATATTGAAGGGTAAGACTCCGAAAATTATTTTTATGCGTATTGTTTACCTTGATTCCAACAAACTTTTATCTTGTCATTGAGTATAATAAAGTTTAATAATAAATGAAAATTATGTCTCAATCATAATATTTAGAATTAAGACAACAATAACATCGCGAGTTCAATTTTGTCTAGATCGGGAATTTCAGTTTGCCATTTCTTTATAACAATAGACTTTTGGCTTTCAAACTACAAAAGTACACCTGTGAAAAATAAGCAACGATGCTCTTGATATAAACCAGATAGACACGATTATGAAAAGATCAACATGCCTACATTTAAACTCTGACATAACTCGTATCGTATTGGGGGTCCCGAGATGTCAGTTGGTAGAGCACTCGCTTCACAATCAAAGGGACCAGGATCGATGTCGAGATTTTCTCTGACCACCCCCCCCCCCCCACCCCGCCGTATCCACTCAGCAACCATTGGGTAGCTGGGTCTGTTAGATCCGACGGAAAGCACTTTGCGATAGAGTAGTGTCCTATCCAAAGGTTAGCAAGCAATTGCTATTCTTCGTTTCACGCTATAGAAACCGGGATCAACTCCGGATCCATGGGCCTAATGGCTCTGGCTTAAAAGATTACTTTTACTACCTTTTTATGACTCACTTTATAACTGCTGTACTCTGGAAAGACGCGTATTAATTTAAGACAAGTGAGTGGAGCAGGCACTTATGTTGGTAACAACAAGATATGAAGTGAGTAGAAAAGTGCCAGAAGACAATAGAGAATAAAAATTTTTTTCGCGGCGGTGTGGGTTTGAACCTGCGACCTTATTGGTACGACAACTCCGCTGGCGGGTGAGAGCGTGGCTCTACGTGTGAGCTATCCACGAACACAAAAATATTCGTTCAAACCCAAAGTCATTTCTAGATCCCTCTCTCACCCACTTCTTGAGATCGCCGATTCGTTCACCACCATCGCGAAATAATTTTGACCAGCATTAAGCTTAATAGCCAATTTCTCATCACAAACATATAACATAGAAACAACTGAACATTGAGTATGCTCCGTGTATGGGGTAATTTTTAATTCAGAAAAGTGAGTGGAGCAGGCACTTATGTTGGTAACAACAAGATATGAAGTGAGTAGAAAAGTGCCAGAAGACAATAAGAATAAAAATTTTTTTCGCGCGGGTGGTTTGAACCGCGACCTTATGTACGACAACTCCGCCTGCAGTGAAGCGTGCTCTACCGGTGAGCTATCCACGAACACAAAATATTCGTTTCAAACCAAGTCATTCTAGATCCCTCTCTCACCCACTTCTTGAGATCGCCGATTCGTTCACCACCATCGCGAAATAATTTTGACCAGCAGTTAAGCTTAATAGCCAATATTCTCATCACAAACATATAACATAGAACAACTGAGACATTGAGTATGCCCGGTGTATGGGGTGAATTTTTAATTCAGAAAATGAGTGGAGCAGGCATTATGTTGGTAACAACAAGATATGAAGTGAGTAGAAAAGTGCCAGAAGACAATAGAGAATAAAAATTTTTTCGCGGCGGTGGTGGGTTGAACCTGCGACCTTATGGTACGACAACTCCGCCTGCAGGTGAGAGCGTGGCTCTACGTGTGAGCTATCCACGAAACAAAAATATTCGTTTCAAACCCAAAGTCATTTCTAGATCCCCTCTCACCCACTTCTTGAATCGCGATTCGTTCACCACCATCGCGAAATAATTTGACCAGCAGTTAAGCTTAATAGCCAATATCTCATCACAAACATATAACATAGAAACAACTGAGACATGAGTATGCTCCGGTGTATGGGTGAATTTTAATTCAGAAAAGTGAGTGGAGCAGGCACTTATGTTGGTAACAACAAGATATGAAGTGAGTAGAAAGTGCCAGAAGACAATAGAGAAAATTTTTCGCGGCGGGGTGGGTTGCCGACCTTTGACAAACTCCTGCGGTGAAGCGTGCTCTACGTGTGTCACGGGCGACAAAATATTTGTTCAACCAAGTCTTTCTAGAGCCTCTCTCACCCACTTTGAGATCGCCGATTCGATCACACACGCAAATAATTTTAGACCCAGCATGTTAGCTTATACCCAATATTTGCATCACAACATTAACATGAACACGGAAATTGAGTATGCCGGTGAAAGGGGTGAATTTTAATCAAAAATATGAGCAGGCACTTATGTTGGTAAACAACAAAGATATGCATGTGGTAGAAAGTGCTAGAAGAAAATAGAGAATAAAACTTTTTTTCGCGGCTGGTAAGGGTTTGAACCTGGACCAATGCATGGACGACAACTAGAGAATAAAAATTTTTTTCGCGGCGGTGGTGGGGTTTTTGAACCTGCGACCTATTGGTACGACACTCCGCTGGCAGGTGAGAGCGTTGGCTCTAACCGTGTAGAGCTATCCACGACACAAAAATTCGTTTTACAAACCCAAAGTCATTTCTAGATCCCTACTCACACCACTTCTTGAGATCGCCGATTCGTTCACCACCATCGCGAAATAATTTTGACCAGAGTTAAGCTTAATAGCCATATTCTCATCACAAACTATAACATAGAAACAACTGAGACATGAGTATCTCCGTGTATGGGGTGAATTTAATTCAAAAATGAGTGGAGCAGCACTTATGTTGGTAACAACAAGATATGAGTGAGTAGAAAATGCCAAAGACAATAAAATAAAATTTTTTCGCGCGGTGGTGGGTTTGAACTGCGACCTTATTGGTACGACAACCCGCCTGGCAGGTGAGAGCGTGGCTTACCGGTGAGCTATCCACGAACACAAAAATATTCGTTCAACCCAATCTTCTAGATCCCTCACCCCTTCTTGAACGCCGATTCGTTCACCACCATCGCGAAATAATTTTGACCAGCAGTTAAGCTAATAGCCAATATTCTCATCACAAACTATAACATAGAACAACTGAGACATTAGTAGCCCGTGTATGGGTGAATTTTAATTCAGAAAGTGGGGAGCAGGCACTTATGTTGGTAACACAAGAATGAAGTGAGTAGAAAAGTCCAGAAGACAATAGAGAATAAAATTTTTTTCGCGGCGGTGGTGGGGTTTGAACCTGCGACCTTATTGGTACGACAACTCCGCCTGGCAGGTGAGAGCGTGGCTCTACCGTGTGAGCTATCCACGAACACAAAAATATTCGTTTCAAACCCAAAGTCATTTCTAGATCCCTCTCTCACCCACTTCTTGAGATCGCCGATTCGTTCACCACCATCGCGAAATAATTTTGACCAGCAGTTAAGCTTAATAGCCAATATTCTCATCACAAACATATAACATAGAAACAACTGAGACATTGAGTATGCTCCGGTGTATGGGTGAATTTTTAATTCAGAAAAGTGAGTGGAGCAGCACTTATGTTGGTAACAACAAGATATGAAGTGAGTAGAAAAGTGCCAGAAGACAATAGAGAATAAAAATTTTTTTCGCGGCGGTGGTGGGGTTTGAACCTGCGACCTTATTGGTACGACAACTCCGCCTGGCAGGTGAGAGCGTGGCTCTACCGTGTGAGCTATCCACGAACACAAAAATATTCGTTTCAAACCAAAGTCATTTCTAGATCCCTCTCTCACCCACTTCTTGAGATCGCCGATTCGTTCACCACCATCGCGAAATAATTTTGACCAGCAGTTAAGCTTAATAGCCAATATTCTCATCACAAACATATAACATAGAAACAACTGAGACATTGAGTATGCTCCGGTGTATGGGGTGAATTTTTATTCAGAAAAGTGAGTGGAGCAGCACTTATGTTGGTAACAACAAGATATGAAGTGAGTAGTAAAAGTGCCAGAAGACAATAGAGAATAAAAATTTTTTTCGCGGCGGTGGTGGGTTTGAACCTGCGACCTTATTGGTACGACAACTCCGCCTGGCAGGTGAGAGCGTGGCTCTACCGTGCTCCACTCACTTTTCTGAATTAAAAATTCACCCCATACACCGGAGCATACTCAATGTCTCAGTTGTTTCTATGTTATATGTTTGTGATGAGAATATTGGCTATTAAGCTTAACTGCTGGTCAAAATTATTTCGCGATGGTGGTGAACGAATCGGCGATCTCAAGAAGTGGGTGAGAGAGGAATCTAGAAATGACTTTGGGTTTGATACGAATATTTTTGTGTTCGTGGATAGCTCACACGGTAGAGCCACGCTCTCACCTGCCAGGCGGAGTTGTCGTACCAATAAGGTCGCAGGTTCAAACCCCACCACCGCCGCGAAAAAAATTTTTATTCTCTATTGTCTTCTGGCACTTTTCTACTCACTTCATATCTTGTTGTTACCAACATAAGTGCCTGCTCCACTCACTTTTCTGAATTAAAAATTCACCCCATACACCGGAGCATACTCAATGTCTCAGTTGTTTCTATGTTATATGTTTGTGATGAGAATATTGGCTATTAAGCTTAACTGCTGGTCAAAATTATTTCGCGATGGTGGTGAACGAATCGGCGATCTCAAGAAGTGGGTGAGAGAGGGATCTAGAAATGACTTTGGGTTTGAAACGAATATTTTTGTGTTCGTGGATAGCTCACACGGTAGAGCCACGCTCTCACCTGCCAGGCGGAGTTGTCGTACCAATAAGGTCGCAGGTTCAAACCCCACCACCGCCGCGAAAAAAAAAAAAAATTTTTATTCTCTATTGTCTTCTGGCACTTTTCTGCTCACTTCATATCTTGTTGTTACCAACATAAGTGCCTGCTCCACTCACTTTTCTGAATTAAAAATTCACCCCATACACCGGAGCATACTCAATGTCTCAGTTGTTTCTATGTTATATGTTTGTGATGAGAATATTGGCTATTAAGCTTAACTGCTGGTCAAAATTATTTCGCGATGGTGGTGAACGAATCGGCGATCTCAAGAAGTGGGTGAGAGAGGGATCTAGAAATGACTTTGGGTTTGAAACGAATATTTTTGTGTTCGTGGATAGCTCACACGGTAGAGCCACGCTCTCACCTGCCAGGCGGAGTTGTCGTACCAATAAGGTCGCAGGTTCAAACCCCACCACCGCCGCGAAAAAAATTTTTATTCTCTATTGTCTTCTGGCACTTTTCTACTCACTTCATATCTTATTAATTTAAGACTGTTGCGAGAAAATTCGTCCTTCAAATATCAATCGATTTAAATGACCGCATCTTGTCAAAAACTCTCAAATCTGAAAATTAGCGATGAGTTTTTGCCAATATGAGGGTCATTCAAATCGATCGATATTTGTCGAGTTTGCTGGCCAAATTTTTAAATACACGTCTTTCTGAAGTACGACAGTTAACTGGATAATATTATTTTTTAAAGACACCAATTAAAAGGCATATCTACTCTTTATCTATGGAATATTTCATACTTAGATTATAATATTGTATTTAGTAGATGTGAAGTTCACCGCCTCCATCCGACATTAGGTGTGTCGAAATTAAAAAGATGTTGACAATTCAATTTAATATCCGCCTATGGAATTTGATTTGAATTGATATAATTTTTTAGAAGAATGTACTTAGTTCTGCAATTGCAAATAGCTAATTTATCGTAATTGGATCATTTATGCTTCAAATAAATTATTGTACAGCGCTTGATGTATCTCGGCATAATGATTTTGTAAAGTGGAAATGGATAAGGACAAATCGCTGTAATCGACCGCTCAAGTAACTATCCACAAGGCATTCCCATATTCCTAATCTGCCTCTACGTTTAAAAGTTAGTTTTGATGTCTCTTGATCATCAACGATGTAGATTTTTCGAGGCGGATCAGCCGATTGCATTGTGTCACAGAAAGTAAAGAAACAATGCTCTGCGCTGCGTGTTTCGATTAAAAATTAATCGATTTTAACAGCAATTTTTTTTATCAAGCTAAACATATGATGACGCCGTCAAAACAATTGCATGACTGTTAGTCAAATTACGAAGTGAATCGTAAAAAGCATTCTAAAATTATGCGAGTTAGACATCTGGAAAGTTACTACGGGTTAACATTGAACTAAATCTTACAATCGATACAAATCACAAACACTGAAATTGAAATCGTTTGTATCGTGTGGTCTGGCGTTCGAGTCGAGGCTGGTGATAAGGAACATTTAAACAGGAAAACGTTGCGCACAAGATATGTACACTAGGTCTTCCGTTTATTGTTGTTTACATTTTTGGGATCGTGGATAGCTCATACGGTAGAGTCACGCTCTCCCCGGCCAGGCGGAGTTCTCGTACCAGTAAGGTCCGGGTTCAAATCGCCGCGAAAAGTTTTTATTCTCTATTGTCTTCTGGCACTTTCCTACTCACTTTATCTCTTGTTGCCTGCTCCACTCACTTTTCTGAATTAAAAATTCGCCCCAAATACGGAGCATACTCAATGTCTCAATTGTTTCTATGTTATATATTTGTGTTGAGAATATTGGCTATTAAACTTAACTGCTGGCCAACTTACTTCCGGGAGGTTGTGTGTGTTGGACCCGCAATCTCAAGTAGTCGGGTAGTGAGGGCTCTAATAATGACTAGAAGTTAGAGACGATCTTTTTTGGGATCGTGGATAGCTCATACGGTAGAGTCACGCTCTCCCCGGCCAGGCGGAGTTGTCGTACCAGTAAGGTCGCGGGTTCAAACCCCCATCACCGCCGCGAAAAAAATAATTATTCTCTATTGTCTTCTGGCACTTTCCTACTCACTTCATCTCTTGTTACATTGTAGATGATACACTTTTAGTAAATTCAAACATGCACAAATAAAATTTTATACTAGTTAAATTTATCATATATGGCAAAATTACTAAAAATAATTAGGGTCCAAATAGTTCTCGTTTTCTTCACGCATTAATTTTGAATAATTAACTTTGACGTGGTCTAAAATTAGATCGACAGTAATTTTTGATAATTTACCATTTGTTTCATAAAATATGAGAGTCTAGACAGTATTTGGTGCGTGATCGATTATTTATGAGTATGTTTTTCTTTTGCCACCTTATGTCTTTTTTCCTATAATTTGCTATGGAAAGTAAGCGGTCAAAGTTAAGAGCGCGTGTTTTACCACGTGCTGCTAGTCATTTGTTTTGACAGCGTCACCTATATGGTTTGCTGAATTGTAAATGATATATTATAATACAAGAACACCATTATTCTTATTACTACTTAGAATCCACCAAATCATGAGGCTGATTACTGCGATACAAGTGGTAGACAAATCGGTATAGTTGGTTCTAAAATTTTAGTTGTTGTTGTCCGAGGCAAGAGTTGTCAGATTGTTTAATGGATGCATGTGCGCATTTAGTTACAAAAACCGCACAACGATAACTGATGGGATGCATTTACAATGCAAATGGAGACAAAGATAACGGGAGTAAATCTGACTCATGAATGAACAAAACAAAACAAACGACGTTTCGGCCTTTGGCCGTTTTCAAGTAAACACAAATTACATATATATTTATATTAGATTGTTATAATAATATAGGCGAAAATTTGTAAATGTGTGTGTGTGTGTGTGTGTGTGTGAGTGTGGGTGTGTGTGTGTGTGTGTGTGCAATGGAAGATATATGTATGTATATATATATATATATATATATATATATATATATATATACATATATATATATATATATATATATATATATATATATATATATATATATATATATATATAAACATTTGAAAGATTATTCAGATTGTTTGACTTCTACAACGTTGTTATCGAGCTGTGCTCTCACCAGGAAGTGGTAGTGAAAATCGTCAAGGAAACCGAATTCAACCAATGGAGAAACACCGCTGAAGTTATCAACTGGTACAGAAACACAGAAAACAAACAACGACAAAACGCAATCATCTTTGACATCTGTAATTTCTACCATTCAATCACCAAAACCTTACTCCTCAAAGCACTACAATTTGCGAAAACCTTCGACAGCATCACCGAAGAAGAAATCCATATTATCCTGCACTCGAAGAATACATCACTTTACAATAATGGAATAGCATGGACAAAAAAATCAACAAACTTTGATGTCACCATGGGAAACTACGACGGAGCAGAAACATGCGAGCTCGTCGGACTATATCTACTTTCTCAAATGCAAAGTCTTGTTAAAAACATTGGACTATACAGGGACGACAGACTCGCATTGTGCAATAAAACACCGAGACAGACAGAATTAATAAAGAAAAAAATATGCAAAATCTTCCAGGACAACAATCTGAAAATTACAATCAAAGCCAACCAAAAAACATTCGACTTCCTGGACATAACCATCAACCTAAACGACGGCACCTTCCAACCATTTTCAAAACCCAACAACATCCCATTGTACGTTCATAGACATAGCAATCATCCGCCATCTATAATAAAAACATCCCCGAGAGCATTAATAAACGACTATCTAACAACTCTACAAACAACAACATATTCAACGATGCAATCCCACCGTACACAAACGCACTACAAAAAAGTGGACATAACTACAAACTAAAATATGAGGAAGAGACAATTACCACTCCAACAAAAAAACAAACAAACGACATATAACATGGTTCAACCCACCCTACAGCAAGAATGTGACAACTTCTATCGGTAACAAATTCTTCAACCTACTACAAAAATGCTTCCCTCCCGGTCACGTTCTACACCCAATCATGAACAAAAACACCATCAAAATAGGATACACCTGCATGCCAAACATACAAAACATTATTTACTCCAACAATAACCGAAAACTATCACAGCCAGCTCAGCCCAGCAACAACCTAGAGAAAAAATGCAACTGTAGGACCCAGGCAACATGCCCACTAAACGGCAATTGCCTGACTCAAAACGTAATTTATCAAGCCACAGTTACACGACCAGACACACCAAAACAAGAAACATACATTGGCCTCACCGAGTGTTCATTCAAAACCAGATACAACCTGCATCCATCTTCCTTCAGAAACATACACAAACGACATTCTACTACACTAAGCGAACACATTTGGAACCTCAAAGAAAAAAAAACATACAACACAGCATCACATGGAAAATCATCTCCAGAGCACAGTCGTACTCCCCCTCTTCTAAGATTAGCAAACTCTGCTTGGAAGAAAAATTCTTCATCATCACTAAACCAAACATAGCAACACTCAACAGAAGAAACGAACTAATTTCCTCATGCAGACATAGAAACAAACACCTTTTATGTAATTACGAACCTCCATAAACACGAATCTAGAAAAATACGAAAACACAACAATCTACTTTCACTTCCACTTCCTGATGAGAGCAACGCTCGATAACAACGTTGTAGAAGTTAAACAATCTTAATTATCTTTCAAATGTTTATAAATATCTCCTTTTATCCTAAAGTTGAGCACTATTATTTCATGGTTTTTTGTTTTTATAATTTATATATATATATATATATATATATATATAATATATATATATATATATATATATATATATATGCATAGATGGAGAGAGAGAGAGAGAGAGAGAGAGAGAGAGAGAGAGAGAGAGAGAGAGAGAGTGGGATGACGTAATGATATCAAAACTATATATATATATATATATATATTGAATCGTGTTTGATACAAATATGGTACGAAAAGTGCTCGACATGTAGCAATGGAGCGAATTATTAATTTAATATTTACCACAATGTTTGAGACATTAATGTTTCAGGCCTAATTAGCCATCGTCAGGACTGAGTTGGTTTGTAAACTGTTGTTGTTTGTTGAAGTGGTTCCGGTTTGTAGTTGATTAACAAGAACTTCCGGCGATGTGGACACGTATTGTACATTTCATTTTTCGTGTTGAGTGTGGCTTCATGAGGGCGTTTGATTATAGTATATTTCTCTTCCAGGCATAAGCTACATTGTTTTGATGTTGGTGTGTATCCTGTTGCTTTAGATAAAATTTTCCATGAAATGTTGTGGTCTAGTTTGTTGTCTTTGAATTTCCAAATATGTCCGCTGAGTTTTGTGGATGTTTTTTTTCATAGTGTTTCTAAATGTTTTTGTTAATGTTTCTAAACTACAAACCGGAACCACTTCAACGAACAACAACAGTCAACAAACCAACTCAGTCCTGACGATGGCTAATTAGGCCTGAAACATTAATGTAGACTGTCTCAAACATTGTGGTACATATTCAAATAATATATATATATATATATATATATATATATATATATATATATATATATATATATATATACATATCAAGAATGAGGAAGGGGGATGGGGGGAGTGGGGGGGGGGGGGTATTGAAGAATACTAGACAGCAATAGTGTTATTAGTGGTCCCCTACCTCCGCTATTAAGATATTGAAACAAAAATTTAAAAAATTAAAAAGAGAGAGCGAGAATAAAAATAATAATTAAAAGACACAACTATATTGTTTTGTGTTTTTTAATTATTATATTTTTCAATTTTTACTTTTCACTCTCATCTATTTTAAATATAACTTTGAAACGCATCCTTCCACTCCCGTTCTCCAACTTTCATTCTCTCTCTCTCTCTCTCTCTCTCTCTGTCTCTCTCTCTCTGTCTCTCTCTCTCTGTCTCTCTGTCTCTCTCTCTCTCTCTCTCTCTCTCTCTCTCTCTCTCTCCTCTTTAAAAAAGTTTTTTTGTTTGTTTTGTTCCAATATCTTAACAGCGGAAGTAGAGGACCACTAATTACACTATTGCTGTCTAGTATACTTCAATAACCCCCCCCCCCTCCCCCATCCCCCTAACTTATACTTGAGATATATATATATATATATATATATATATATATATATATATATATATATATATATATATAGTTTTGATATAATTACTTCATCTCATTCTCTCTCTCTCTCTCTCTCTCCCTCTCTCTCTCTCTCTCTCTCTTCCATTGCGCACACACACACGCACACACACACACACACGCGCGCGCACATTCACACATTTTCGCTTATATTATTATGACAATCTAATATAAATATATATTTATTTTGTGTTTACTAGAAAAAGCCCAAAGATCGAAACGTCGTTTGTTTTGTGTTGTTCATTCATGAGTCAGATTTACTCCCTTTATCTTTATCTCCATTTTATTGACTCATTTAGGGACCTCTATTCATTAGTTTTACTACAAAATGCAAATGTATTTTAGCAAGAAAAAATGTATCATGATACATCGATGGTCGGCGGATCAAACCTCTGGTCCTGATTTTCAAGATCGCCGGATCAAAACTCAGAAGTCTACATACGAGCTTTGCGCATCATGGTGCAGGTTGATAACCGGACGCAATTATGGGCCTGTTGTAACATCGTCGTAATGGGCAATATGATGCATTGGTTCGAGACTTTTCCCATTACAACAATTATAACAAATAGGGTTATCAGACCTGCAAATAAATACATGTCGACTATAGACCATATGTACGAATGAGTGTTTAAAATATAAGGCATTTTTTCTAGTTGTAATTTGCCGTAAATTCCATACGTCCCAGTCCATAACATTCATATATTATGGACATGAGAAAGAAAAGTAGATAGTAAAGTAGATGTAAAAAATTATAACTCAATTTAATTTCAAATTATTACATTTGGTGATTTAATTATCTAGTCAGATTTTTAAAATTAATGGTGCGTGTTTTTCTAGCTTTTCTCAGCTATCCCTATATCAATGGTTGTAAAAAATTGAATATAGTATAGACAGAGAATAAAAACTTCGCGGCGGCGATGGGGGCTCGAACCGGCGAACTTATTGGTACGACAACTCCGCCTGACCTGGGATATCGTTATTGGTACGACAACTCCGCCTGACCTGGGATATCGTCACTCCACCGTATGATCTATCCACGACCCCCCAAAAAGTCGCTTCAAACCATAGTCTAACTAGAACCTTCTCTCCCCGACTTCTTGAGGTCACGGGTGCAACACACACAAATGCCGCTAAGTTAGTTGGCCAGCATTTAAGCTTAATAGCTAATATTCTCAACACAGACATGTAACAGAAACGATTGAGACATTGAGTATGCTCCGGTATTTTGGCTGAATCTTTAATTCAGAAAGTGAGTGGAGCAGGCACTTACATTGATAAAAACAAGAAATGAAGTGAGTAAGAAAGTGCCAGAAGACAACAGAGAATAAAAACTTCGCGGCAATTATGGGGGTTCGTAACCGCGACATTTCTGGTACAACTCCGTACATTCCATTTTAACAAATTCCTTCAAACTGGATAAGGGGAAAATTCATAATTTTGATCATCTATTAGTTCTAATCCTTACCAGTTATCGATTTTGATATAGCTTTAATAAGAAAAACCCCATCCTATTGTCTTAAAATTCATGAAAAAATATTTTTGATTAAGACAAATTAATT
This sequence comes from Berghia stephanieae, assembly GCF_034508935.2. Classification (NCBI taxonomy): domain Eukaryota; kingdom Metazoa; phylum Mollusca; class Gastropoda; order Nudibranchia; family Aeolidiidae; genus Berghia; species Berghia stephanieae. The sequence goes on along the minus strand of NC_088360.1, from coordinate 63,386,771 downwards.
CAGAGGTTCATACAAATTTTTACAATTGTACATTGAGGGGCAGCTGAGAAAGAAAAATAGAAAAAGACGCGCCACTTCTTAAAAATCTGACTATAGTTGTCAGCTGGTTATCACAATAACTCGTTGACCCCTCCAGCAAGATAAGATAAAAAATAATGGAGCATTTATAATGCGCAGTATCCACTAAATGTGCTCAAAGCGCTTAACAAATGGTCCCGAGCCAACAGCAACACTCGATATGTAGGACGAGTCACGATGCGATATTACTATTTCTCCCGAGAGAGACAACGCCGTTAACGGCCAAGTACCCGCTTTACACCTGAGTGCGAGGAGAGAAAGTGAGTAAAGAGCTTTTTCCAGGGACTCAACTACACGCCGCTCAGAGCGGGTTTCGAACCCAGGACCTTCCGATTAGAAGGCGGAAGTCATACCACTAAACCACATAGCCGCACAAGTAACACACAGGTACCATGACCTTGTGAGACTGTGAGAGCAATGCAAACTCTTTTCAACAAAGTTTTCCCAAACCCAACATCGGCTTACGCCTACCGGGCGGAATTACTGTCACTCATTGATTTCTTCCTGATCGGGCTACTGACCATCTAAAGTGCACGACTTTTACTTTTAGAAATGCTGCATTATAAACATCGCTCTCTAAATATCATTTACTCACGGAAATTAAAGTCGGAGACTATATCAATGTCTCTTTTGCAATCGTTGCTGAGTCTAGTCAAATCGTTCACACATTGATGAGTAGCAACGACAGATCTGTGGGAAAATATGATAGAAATATGATAGTGTTGCTGCTCGAAGGAAAAGATAACGATAAATGTTGACTTGTAAGCTTTAATTTATTAGACAAAGATAGATACTGTGGGCATTTCGGGTTTCCCCTTTATCAACAAAACACGATGAATAAAACATTAAGGACGAATGAGATATGTGTGAATGGCGTGGTTAAAGTGAATAAACAAAAACAATGATTAAGATAACCACAAACTTGTTTAATTGTTTAATCTACTACTCACTCATTTCACACAGATCAAGAGCATGTCTGTTACTCACTCACACCGGCTGGAATTAACTTATCCAAAATACAATGCCTGGCCCTAGTTTATACCATCATGGTAACTCAATTGGGGATCCTGATAGCTCAATTGGTATAGCATTTGCTTCAAAAGCAGAGGGACAAAGATCCCAGGTGAAGTCGAGATTTTTTTACTGACCCGTTGTCCCACTATCAGTGACTGGGTAGATATGTCTGTTAGATCTGACGGAAAGTACTTTGCGATAGAAAAGCGTCCCATCCAAAGGGTAGCAAGCAATTGCTATTGTTGTTTCACGCCATAGAAAATAGGAACCGGAATAAATTCCAACTTCATCGGTTGGACGGCTCTGAAGTCACTCAATCGGTCACTGGCCGCGCTTAGCATCGATTGGTTTTGTCACAAGAATTGCTTAGCCATTGATGCTACATAGAAATTCAATATTCAGGACGCCCGATATAAAAAGAGCCAATCGGCATAATTTTGAATTGTGGACAAGTAAGCGAATGACCCTTACGCAGTCACAGTTGCATCCAGTATCCTTCTGTACTATTCAGAACTGTTGTGGTGGTGGTGGTGGTGGTAGTAGTAGTAGTAGTAGTAGTAGTAGTAGTAGTAGTAGTAGTAGTAGTAGTAGTAGTAGAAGAAGGAGTAGTAGTAGCAGCAGCAGCAGCAGCAGCAGCAGTAGTAGTAGTAGTAGTAGTAGTAGTAGTAGTAGTAGTAGTAGTAATAGTAGTAGTTGTAGTAGTAGTAGTAGTAGTAGTAGTAGTAGTAGTAGTAGTAGTAGTAGTAGTAGTAGTAGTAGTAGTAGTAGTAGTAGTAGTAGTAGTAGTAGAAGGAGAAGTAGTAGTAGCAGCAGCAGCAGCAGCAGTAGTAGTAGTAGTAGTAGTAGTAGTAGTAGTAGTAGTAGAAGGAGTAGTAGTAGCAGCAGCAGTAGCAGCAGCAGCAGCAGCAGCAGCAGCGGTAGTATAGTAGTAGTAGTAGTAGTAGTAGTAGTAGTGGTAGTAGTAGTAGTAGTAGTAGTAGTAGTAGTAGTAGTAGTAGTAGTAGTAGTAGTAGTAATAGTAGTAGTAGTAGTAGTAGTAATAATAATAATAATAATAATAATTATTATTATTATTATTATTATTATTATTATTCTTATTCTTATTCTTATTCTTATTATTATATTATTATTATTATTATTATATTATTATTATTATTATTATTATTATTATTATTATTATTATTATATTATTATTATTATTATTATTATTATTGTTTTTGTTGTTGTTTTTGTTGTTACTATAGTTATAATTTCATTTTAAAAATAACAATATAGCACCACAATCATGTACCAATAAATCGAGATAATACCTCAGTTAAACAACTTAAAAGGAAAAGAATCACCCACTCGCAATCGATGTCGGAATAAACACATTCCCTTCTTATCAGCATCGTCATGAAATTCACTTGATCAAAGTTCATCATACAGTTGGTAACCATGAAGGCTGTTTCCGTCAAGCTACAACTGGTGCCGGGGATGTTGTAGTTGAAATATTGTTGAACATCCAACACTCCTCCTTCTGTTTGTTTTAATGAAGAAAATAAGTATCTAGATACTTGTATTATCCTTATCAGTATTCGTGTGTCATTGTCATGCAATACACTAACAAATCACATTTTGTTTTCCTTTTGAGCAGAATTTTTCTTTTACTTCAGATTAAGTGATTTAGTGTTTTTAAGAATAAAATAGAAATTCCCTTTATTCATCCCCAAGGGGAAATTTGTCTTTAGAGTTTTTTTTCCAAGGGAAGACTGGAATAACCCAGGCGTCAACCGCAGTGCAGCGCCGCAGTGAGCTAGGGAGAGGTAACTTGCTCAAGGCCACTAGACGTGGCGAGTAGTCGAACTCGATACCTTTTGGGTAAGAAGCTGAGCCACGCTGCCCCTTTTAGAAGTTAGTGGTCATCGATTATTGAACTCTAAAATTCCAAGTCAAGATTTTTTTAATGCCTTTGTCAGGGTATGGTCAAATAGTAGTAGTAGTAGTAGTAGTAGTAGTAGTAGTAGTAGTAGTAGTAGTAGTAGTAGTAGTAGTAGTAATAATAATAATAATAATAATAATAATAGTAGTAGTAGTAGTAGTAGTAGTAGTAGTAGTAGTAGTAGTAGTAGTAGTAGTAGTAGTAGTATTAGCAGGAGTAGTATATTTGTAGTAGTTGTAAAAGTAGTTGTTGTTGATGTTTTTGTTCTTGTTGTATTTGTACTTGTTGTTGTGACAGGGTAGTAGTAGCAATATCGTTTCTATTGTGCTTGTGTTGGGCCTTGTATAGTCTTCTTTCTTCTCTACTTTTCTTTTTTGTTTCCTTGTTTGTTCTTTTTTTTTCTTGCCCCCCCCCCCCCCCACCCCCATCCCTCCCCCGTATTTCTGGCCCCGATATTATAAGATCAGGAAACCCATTTTCCAGTTGTAGTTTTTTAAGGAGAGATGATTGGGAAGGTATGGGTATGGCAGAAGAAATGAAGAAGACGAAGATATTGTAAGAATTGCAACAATGATGGACCAGGCAATACTAAATACATATTTTAGAAAGAAAGATGAGTACAGAGTGACGTATTCAAGTGGTGTGAGAAAGACACAAGTGGATTTACCTGTTGTGCTGGAGGAGAAATTTGAAGGAAGTATCAGACTGTGGCAGTTTTCCGGGAGAGAAAGAGTGACAGCGCAACATAAGATTGTTATTGCGAAAGTGGCATTTGGAAAGAGGAAGATAAAAAAGAAACAAAGTGAGGGAAAAACACGATGGTGGACTGCTGATACAATCCGTGAAGTGGCCAAAGAAGTGCTAGGGGTCAGCTCAGGAAGAGGAAAAGTTGGAAAAGAAACATGGAATGAAGAGGGTCAGGAAGCAATAAATAAAAAGAGGGAAGCAAGGAAGAACACGGATACAAACAGGGATGATATGAAAGTAGATGAATATAAGCAGGCAAAGAAAGAAGCAAAAAGAGCAGTTGAAAAAGCAAAGTCCAAGAAATTCAAAGATATGTATAAGCAATTAGAAGGTAAAGAAGGCCAGAAAAATATTTTAGAATAGCGAAACAGAGGGACGAGAATAGGAGAGATATACTAAATATTAAGATGGTCAAAGAAGAGAATGGAAGAATATTGTGCAAAGATGAAGAGATTCGAGCAAGATGGAAAACATACTACGAGCACCTCATGAATGAAGAGAATGACAGGGACAGGAGAAGTGCAGTTATACAATCTAAAGAGAAGATAGTAGATGAGATAAGCAAGAACGAGGTGCGGGATGCAGTGCGCAAGATGAAAAGGGGGAAAGCAGTTGGACCAGACGAGATACCAGCAAAAGATGGAAATCACTTGGAGATGAAATGTTAACTTTCCTGGTATGGTTATCTTACAGAAAGAGAGAAATGCACAAAAAGTACGTTGATTCCCATATACAAAAATGATGTTCAAGAATTTGGCAACTATAGGGACATCAAGTTAATGAGTCATACAATGAAGATTTGGGAAAGTGATCAATAAGAGGATAAGAAAAGATGTAGACATAAGTGAAGAACATTTTGGATTTGTTGCTGGTAAAAGTACAAAGGATGCTATATTTGCTTTAAAAGTGACCGCAGAGAAGTATAGAGAAAAGCAAAGAGAATAACATTTTGTGTTCATTGACCTGGAGAAAGCATATGATAGGGTACCAAGAGAAGAAATGTGGTGCTGTCTAAGAGAAAAGGGGGTAACAGAGAAATATATCAAAGTTATCCATGATATGTACAAAGGAAACAAAACAGTGGTAATGACAGCTGTTGGCTCAACTGATCCATTTAATGTAATAGTTGGATTACACCGGGGATCTGCTCTCAGCCCACTGCTGAAGCAATAATGGTGGATGTACTAACAGAACCCACTCGGCGAGAGGCAACATGGATTATAATGTATGCGGATGACGTAGTAATTTTGAATGATACAAAAGTTGAGTCGGAAAAGGAACTGGAAAGTTGGAGACGGGTGTTGGAAAGGAGGGGATAAAAGGTAAGCAGATCGAATACAGAGTATTTGTGCATCGGACAACAGAGAGCAGGGTCCCCAATAAAGATATGAGAAGAGGATGTGCCAGAGACAAACCAATTCAAATAGGAACAACTGAACAAGGAGATTGAGATGGAGGCTAAGAAGAGGATACATGCAGGCTGGAATAATTGGAGGAGGTAACTGGAGTTAAGCTGAAGGGGAAAATATATACAACTGTTGTAGACCAGCAATGTTATATGGACTAGAGACAGCTGCTACAACAAAGAAACAAGATAAAGAAGTCGAGGTGGCGGAAATGAAGATGTTGAGATAATGGTCACTTGGCTGGACAAGAAAAGATAAAGTGAGACATGAACGAATTCGAAGGTTGACTGAAGTGAAGAATGTATCAATTATGTTGAGAGAAGATAGATTGAAATGGTTCGGACATGTAAAGAGACGAGAGAGGGTGTACGTGGGTAGAACAGTATTGGTCTTACAATTTGCGGGAAAGAAGAGAAAGGGACGCTTAAAGACTAGCTGGATTGATAAGGTAAAGGGTTATATGAAGGAACGGCCTAGAGGAAGATGATGCTCTGAACCGAGATGCATGGAGATGTGGCATTCATTATGGCAAGCCTGCAAAATGCAGGATAAATTGAAAGGAAAAGAAGAAGGTTTTTAAAAGATATAACTGGCGGCTGGTAAACTTTTTGTTGTCGATGCGGTCGTCTGCATAGATCGTTGATCGGACAAAATAATTTCCGAATTACCTTAGAGTAACATCTCTGGTGTAATGGTAGCCTCTCCTGCCGTTAATCAGGGGATTTGAGGTTCGAACCTCAGTCGAGGAAGACTGGTTTTAGTTGGGTTTTTTGGGTTTGTTTTTTTGGAGGTAGAATACTTTTTTAAAAAAAGTTTCTCTCTGTTTTATATGCTTTTGCACCATACACTACACACAATTACAGATTTTAATCTTCCACCAGCACACAAAGCATTGTGTGTCAACACCAGGGTCATCTTTTCAATAGAATATCGTATCGTAACGTATCGTATCGTATCGTAAAGTTTAAGACCTAATAGGCTTTAAAAACCTTAAATGCTCTGTTAAACTTTTATGCAAAGATACAATTTTTCAAAGTTATATAAACAACATGCATTGTTAATAAGTTAAGTTGGGGTGTATAATCACTCTTTCTAATTAATAAATATCTAATAATTTTCCCTATCAATATTCATTTGGCCTGTCCAGCTTTATGGATTCGAGAGTTTCAATTAATAAATATACAAAATGCCAATAATGTCCAATGTCATCGGAATCGAGTTCTTTGTCAATGGCATTCTTAAAACACAAATTGACTTGAAATTGTTAGTCTCAACTTTAGATTATTCCAAATTGTCATAATTAATAGAATTTTTTTCCTAAGGACCATTTACATCTTTCAACAAATATCTTAAGCTTATCTAGCCTAGTAATTGAAACACGACAACACTTTTTTTAAATCACCATAATCCATATATATATATATATATATAATATATATATATATATATATATATATATATATATATATATATAATGGGTGCAAAAAAGAAATCTGGGAAATTGTGACGCTGTTTAAATACGAAGAAGAAATCAGTGACCGTCGAAAATTTGCAAGCAACTAGAACATTACCTTCAGTTAAGACTTGCTGGGCTTGATTAAAAATCGATGATTGGATAAGAAACTATGCCGGTTATACCAAAGTTGTATAAAAATTACGATATCGAAAGTTTTCAAGTCTAAATGGGGGAATCGACAAATCACATCAAAATTTTGTCTACTTAAAGTTCAGTAAAATGGTTTGATAATGGTGAAATTTCAGATTTGCATCAGTTATTGTCGGTGGTTGAAGGCCTCTCAACTTTTCAATTTTTTCCCCTCTAGCACCGATGTGTGTGTGTGTGTGTGTGTGTGTTTGTATATATATATATGTGTGTGTGTGTGTGTGTGTGTGTGTGTGTGAGGGGAATTGGCGTGAATCACATAGAGTACTCGACAGTTGTTTTTGGAGCGCGAATTATTTAATATTCTCAGTAATTTATGTTGATTATGTTGAGGTTCTGGGTCCGTATAGTCGTACTCTAGCTAAACGTGTTTGTTTAATTTTTGTCCAGAAAGCTTTTACTTCATGAATCGGTTAATTCAGATGGCCCTCGAGCTATCAAAAATTCTTAAACTGGTAATTTCAAGTAATTCAGTAAAAAAAACAAACCTCATAATATTCGTCATAAATCTTACCTACAAAACATCCCAAAAAGGCTACACAAGCAAATGCTATACACAATTTTGAATTCATCTCTTTTTCTTTGTAGCGATGTTAGGTTGAAGCCAAAAAAAAAAAAGACAGCGTCAATCGATCAGGTCTGATGATATTTATGCAATGACCGCTGATTACCATGTCAATTTATATCCAAGTTGGTGTGGTGCGTGTCTGAAGATAACAGAGGATATATCAAGTTTCCTTGACATCGCTAGTCGACATGTTATCTTACATGTTATCCCTATCGTTCACGTCCACACCAAGGAAAATTACAATTAGCAGACGGTGTACGCCCCCTTCCTGATTTTTAGAGACAAAACAGGTTTCGAAATGCCACATCGGAAAGAAAATACTGCGTGGATACAAGTAACCTTGAGTGTCAGTTTAATAATCGAATGCAACTTATTCGCAATAAAAATCTTAATAACAACTGGAGTTAGTTGAGGTTATGTTTGCATTTTAATCATGATACCACCGCAAATTGTAAAAACTAAATTAAAGAACCATAGAAGATGCAGAGATTAAACGAGGACATTTTTTATTGACAATTCAAAATCCCTCTTAAAATAGGTAAATGTGAAATTAGCGGTGGCATAACGTAAATAATACACACACACACACACACACACACACACACACACACACACATATATATATATATATATATATATATATATATATATATAAAAGGGCATGGCATAACACCGACTTTCTGAAAGGAAAAGAGACACTAGAGATATTCTAGAGAAATTTTAAAGGGTAATTTCAATGGATCGATATTTGAAGAACAAGTTTTCTGGCCAAAATTCTATAATCCTGATATTTTAAATACGACAGAATTATGTTGTAAAACCATAGAGAGAAAATAGTCACTTTTCTTGAAAAGAACCAATTGATAAATAATAGTCAACATGGCTTTAGAAAAGGACGCTTTTGTATTACACTTTTATTTGGATGATTTAGCAAGATATAAATAAATATATTTTATATAGATATATCTGACTTTACATAAAATTTGGAATGATAATAATAATATACCCAAAATAATTAATTCTGAAACGGCCTTGTACATTAAGGTCTCAGAAATAGATTTTGTCGCCTTTTCCAGTATTCCCATGAAACATGGTATGCTGTAAGTCTTTGAAGTGGAGTCGCCATGTCATGACGCGGTCTTCATATCACCAGCCCTTTAACGTGTACGTAACTCATCAGATAGGGCAGCCTTGAAGACAAATTGGATAGTGATAGTGAAGTGATAAAGCATATTATTGTTTGTCCCCAGCGTGACAAAAAGCCGTTGATAATATTATGTGAACATAAATGTAGTCCGCCTCAAGAGTTAATGTTATTATCGTTATTATAATTATCCAATTATATATTACATGTTATTATTTTCATCAATATCTCCGTCATCCTCATCATTATTATATTCACTATTTTTCTTCTTATTATTATTAGTATCATTTTTACAATTATGTCATACGTATTATTATTTTCATCATTATTTACGCCATCATCAGCATTATACTACTACTACTACTATTACTACTACTACTACTACTACTACTACTACTACTACTACTACTACTACTACTACTACTTACTTCTACTACTACTACTACTACTTCTACTACTACTACTACTACTACTACTACTACTACTACTACTACTACTACTACTACTACTACTACTACTACTACTACTACTACTACTACTACTACTACTACTACTACAGCCGGTCAACATAATAACAGCTTCTAATGGTTCTCACACAACTATGTTATGACGATCTATCCAGGACGCAAACTTATCATCAAAAACTATTTTTTGTCATTGAACCCGACACCAAAGGTACTCCGAGGTCAAGGTCTTGACTCCAGTAATGAACCCATGAAGGTAGACAATGACACCCCATTAAAACATTGATGCCCAAAAACCCCATCATCTCAGGTCTTTGGATAGTGGCAACTCCAGTACCTACTCTGTAAAAATGAATAAGAAATAAACAAATCTGATAATGTTGATTTCAAAACCACATTACTTTATAAGAGAATAAACAAGTGTTAAAGGCTCCATACACGCTCAGTTTTGATCGAGGGTCGATCGCCGATCAGGTAAACCGGAGTGAAAACGCAATGTGTGAAGCCAAATACCTGGCCGACGAGCAGAGGGACGGTCGGTCGCTCGCAAAGCCCGCCTTGCTTAATATTTTTCGAGGCGATCAGCGATTGGGGGCGTGGCAGTATAAAAAGATTGGACAATTTTTTTCCGGATTTTCGCTGTTTTGACGTCGGATTCGTGACCACCGTCAAATTTACAATAGGTTTGATACCAAGAACTATGTTTTTACTCCAAAAATGGATGAAATTAGAAATTAATTTTAATTAATAGTGAGGCTATGTGGTCGACAGAACAGTGCCCCTCCCTGTTCTGTGATGGGGTCTAGTGGTATGACTCTCGCTTTCGGATCGGAAGGTCCAGGTTTCGAGACCCGCTCTGAGTGACGCAGAGTTGAGTCCTTGGAAAAGGCTCTTTACTCACATTTTCTCACCGTACCCAGGTGTAAAATGAGTACATGGCCGTCCGTTGTCTTTGTCGGAAAAAAAAATTGTAACATCGCCTGACAGGCGTCATGTCTCGTCCTTCATGTTTAGTATTGCTGTTAGCTCGGGACGCCTTGTAAAGCGCTTTGAGCACGTCTAGTGGATATTCCGCCAAATAAATGCTGTGTTATTATTTTTTTTAAATAATATTTTTATAAATTTTGAGCCAGGAAGAGGTTTCGTTCTTGATCACCGTAAAATTTATAATGGATTTCATACAAAATAAAACAGTTTCCGACTTTCGTAATTTCTAATGTAATTTCATAATATGACAGTTATTATCATTATTAATCTTTTTAATTAAATTTTTCTTGTTGTTGTCCTTTTTTTTCTTCTCCTCGTTGACGCGACATCACGGTCGACTTTGACACAAACATAATTTGGGATTGGCAGATGCCAAAAAGCCTTGACTACGTAATGACAGGGGTGGGCATTGATACCAACACACAAAATTGGATGTAACACCTTAAATTATAGTCTACAAACAACCCCCCCCCCCTAAACGAAATAAAGAAAAGTAAAAGAGCTGTGTGCGTGTGTGTGTGTGTGTGGGGGGGGGGGGGGATGCGAGTACTTGCCACGGGAGCACTGTCGATTTGTTTTATAAATAATAATAGTAATAATAATAATAATTATAATAATAATAATAATAATAATAATAATAATAATAATAATAATAATAAATAATAATAATAATAATAATAATAATAATAATAATAATAATAATAATAATAATAATAATAATAATAATGATAAATAACAAATCTTTATTGTCCACAAAATGGAAAAATGTCCGTGGTTTACCTTGTTTTTAAAATTAAATCTGATTGCAAATGTATTGATGTTATGCGTATTGGAAAAATACTCACATCTCCATCGGGGTATAACATACTAACACAGAAACTGTGTAACCTCGAACGTTTATGGTCTGATTGATATAATTTAGTGATAGTTGATTATAAAAATGGCTGTCTATAAGCAATAGGCTTTTAACGAAATCGGGTCGAACGAGACGCCGAACGCCGATCCCGAACGGATATAGCCTTCTCACGTGACCATGAACGAGATCTGGATAGTGAAGACTCTCAAGCGGTATGCAGCATCGGATCTAAGGTCACGTGATAGAGGATAGCTTGGGTTGCTGTTGGCTTGTGTTAGGGGAGGGGCAAGGTCAGTGTCATTCAATAGTATATAATTGTGCATGTGGCGCTCTATACAGAGAGAAAATTATAAATTGATTACGAGGGAAGGTGGGGGGAGGGGGGAAGGGGGGGGGGTTGACCCACAAACGATCGAGGTGTTGGGCTTCGGGTAGACCATGATACGAGATCAAAGAGAAATGGCCGCTGGTACTTGGATGGTGGAAATGGTTGGGGGTGGGGGGGGGGGGTAGTGACAATCAGCATGGGATGTATATATTAACATTAATAATATAGGCAATAGATGACCAGGGATGTATATTGTTTGTGTATTGTTTGTATCTGTTTTGTGTGTGTGTTGTGTGTGTGTGTTGGTGGTGTTGCGCGCGCGTGTGTGTGAAAGAGATTACACAAAAATACCTTTCTCGGGAGCTTCCAAATGATTACGTATACGATAAATTTGAAAACCACATTGTTTGAATCAGCTTGCAAAAAGGAGAACATTTATCTTTGTTTCACAAAAATAGGTTTAGAAATAAAAATTTTTTCTAGTAGATTGATTTTGAAAAAAATATTGCTCAATTTTTTTTAATTTCATGATAGTTTCTTTATTTTCCGGTCGATTTTCTTGATTTATATCTCATTTTTCAATTCTCAATGCGACGAGCACACTGATGTATCTCGTGTGATTCAAAAGCGTTGTTTGTTTTTGAGTCCTGTCTCACTAATTAATTCCTGAGCGTTGAGATGGTGACGCAGCTATTACATACAAGAGCTTGCAGTCGAGTCGGCTGGGCTTTTGGGTTACACAACCACTATTTACCCATCGGTCAGCGGTACTCTTTGATGTATACAACACTCACCGCCTTTACGCAAAGCCGCCTGCCCATAAATCAAGAGATGGTCTCCTAACTGTTCACAAGCGAACTGTCAAACGAGCAATCGGTGATTGGATAAGAATATCAAGATCTCATATAATAAGGTAAGTTTTGGAGAGGTGATATCCCCCCACCCGTCATCGGACAGAACTTTCATTGCGTTATATCATATAAGCCCCACCTCCTCTTTCTATTCCGGAGTGACGAGATTAGACGAGAGGACGCGAGAAAAAATTGAACACGGGATCGGTAAGTCGTTCATTCGGCCTGCATCGGCGTATAACTATAACTCTGTAATAACAACGGGTTGACTAACGTGAAATTCATTGATTCTCTGTGTTAAATTAAAATGCTCACAACGTCCGCCAGCCGGAAATAACGCTCCAGTTCAAAAATCTATATGGAACCTTGAACGTTTATAGTCTGATATATTTTAATCAGAACAAATCATAGAAATGGGTGTCTAAAAACAATAACAATGAGATGAGTGACGTCAATTTGGTTCCTTCTATAAATATCCAAGAACTTTACTCACTCCATCCGCTCTTTCTTCCTTCAATACATATGTATCTATTCTCTCATCACTTTCTTGTGCGGCTATGCATGTGGTCTTATGATATGACACTCGCCTTTGGATCGGACGGTACTGGGTTCGAGTCCCGTTCTGAGTGGCGCATAATTGAGTCCTTGGAAAAGGCTCTTTACTCTCATTCTCTCACTTTGTTCACGTTTAAAATGAGTACCTCGCTGTTTACAGCGTCGTCTCTGTCGGGAAACACTTGTAATATCGCTTTACAGTCATGTCTCGTCTAACATGTTTTGCTGTTGGCCAGGGACACTTATAAAGTGATTTGAGCACCTTTATTGAATATAGCGGTATATATAGCGCAAATAATTTCTCCCTCTCTCTCTCTCTCTCTCTCTCTCTCTCTCTCTCTCTCTCTCTCTACATGTTACGTTATTGTAGCTATTGCTACATATGATACGAATATCTTGAACGGTCATTGATGCTATGAGTTTAGATAAAATGCTCACAACATCCGCCAGTCGGAAATAACGTACCGTCTCACAAAACTACGAGTAACCTTGAATGTTAAAAGTCTGATTGATATAATTTAGTGAGAACTAATTGCCAAAATTGCTGCCTTAATATAATAACAAAGAATTGAATGATGTCAGTTTCATTCCTTCAACAGTCTAATTGATATAATTTAGTGAGAAGTAGTCACTATTGTGCGCAAGACGAAAGATAGAATAGAGAGACAGTAACCTTGGATCAGTTCTGTCGGCCACATAGCCTCACTATTAAATAAAATTTATTTCTAACTTCACCAATTTTTGGAGTAAACACACAGTTCTTAGTATCAAACCTATTGTAAATTTGAGGCTGATCACGAATGCGACGTGAAAACAGCGAAAATCCGAAAACAATTGTCCACTTTTTTATACTGCCACGCCCCCGATCGCCGATCGCCTAAAAAAACTCTCACCGTGTGTGGGCAAAAATCATCTGCGATTAACGCAGGGATCGGGACACAGCGACCCAGCAGTGCCTGTTCGGCGATCGTCCCCCGATGAGATCTGTGCGTGTATGGGCCCTCTTACACAGATATAGGGTTATGTGACATTTTGAACACTATACACATTTTCTGTAAAATATCACTTTCAAAATTCTCTGAAACTTTTCAGCAAACTCAAAGTTCAACTCAGGCTAATATGATAATGAGAATTTCAGGCACACCAAGACCTGAGATGTGGCGTGACATTACACTTTTCTTTCTGCTGGTGTTTGTAGAGATTGGTTTGTTTCAATAAGCTATCCAAAGACGTGTCCATGAATTTCATGAAGACATCCACTTGTTTCTCAAACTTAGTGAATTCTGCCAGCTTGGGACCTGAAGAAAAGCAATAAAACAAGGTTATACATATTGTAATGATATCATTATCATATTATTTCTTCTTTCAACTTGTCATTAGAGGATCCCAACAATAGATGCAATATCTCCATCATCTTTCTATGCTAAGATATCTCTTCATTGAATAGTAGTGCGCGACTAGATGTTAGCAGCTTTTAATTCAACATGACAGCATTGGCATCGGGTTTTATTCTCCATCATCGAGACAAGAGCACACCACTGTCACCTCAAGCAATATAAATTAAAACATTTCACCAATCTCCTAGACTTCAAACCGTTAGTTGCTGAGCACGAGCACCTCCAAGACACAAACTGTGACATGCAATTTTCAATTCGGTGTGTTTGGAAACAAATAAAAATCAAATCCAATTTCACTATCTAGCACTTCTCACAGTGAATAATTTGTTGTGAGCACAAGCTTTTTTGAATGTTCTTACCTTCAAAATCTTCAAATGATTTTCCAATCTCTGCTTTCTCAGTTGCTCTCCACACTTTAATCTGCACCTCTGCTTTTAGCGGCAGTAGCAGCTGGCCTCGGTGTCTCAACTCCGTCATCATAATCATCATCAGATACGTCTGCATCAAAATCAATTCTATCAACAGTCGTTTGTAGTATTGGTTCAATCGGTATTGGCAGGACAAAGTCAAGAGACTCTTAACGAAATCGTGCCGATCGAGGCGCCGATGGACGAACCCGAACGGATCTAGCCTTCTCACGTGACCATGAACAAGATCTGGATAGTGAAGGCTCTCAAGCGATATGCAGGTTCGGATTTAAGGTCACGTGATAGAAGATAGCTTGGGTTGCTGACAGCGACATCTAAATAGACGATGATTGCTGGCCAATGAATCGTGTCTAACAGTCTGCGTTTGGGGTTCGAGGAAAGGAGGAGGGGTTATGAGTTGGAGTAGTGTATCAACTATTTATGTAGCAAAAGTAGACGTAGTTGTTCTAGTAGTAGTGGTAGTGATGATAGTGATAGTGGTAGTTGTAGTAGTAGTAGTAGTAGTAGTAGTAGTAGTAGTAGTAGTAGTAGTAGTAGTAGTAGTAGTAGTAGTAGTAGCAGCAGTAGTAGTAGTAGTAGCAGTAGTAGTAGTAGTAGTAGTAGTAGTAATAGTAGTAGTAGTATTATATAAATTCTCTCTCTCTCTCTCTCTCTCTCTCTCTCTCTCTCTCTCTCCCTCTGTATATATATATATATATATATATATATATATATATATATATATTACTATATATATATATATATCCCTCTCTGTCTATGTCTCTCTCACTCCCTCCCTTTCTCTCTCTCTCTCTCTCTTTCTTTCTTTCTCTCTCTCCCCTCTCTCTCTCCCTCCTCCTCCTCCTCCTCTTCTTCTTCTTCTTCTTCTTCTTCTTCTTCTTCTTTTTCCCCACTCTCTCTCTATATAATTATAAACGGTTGCGAGAAAATACACAACCAAAAAAAAACCCGTTAAATTTTCTTTTTGTGATGGATGGTCATAATTTGACAACAGAATTAAATGTATTTTATTGCTTTAGATCATGTAAAACTGTGAATTTTGGTAAATA
>NC_088360.1:63361315-63366315 GCF_034508935.2 Berghia stephanieae | reverse complement strand
TGGTCGCCCTTTCTCTATTTCAACAAAAACAGAGACACCAAAAATCTGTTCTGCCGTCCAGTATTAGGCTTTATAACAACAAGCAATAATCATTTTATATAATTATTTCGATTTTTTACATTCAAATAATGTAAATATTAATTAATTAATTTATTTGTTTTGCAATCTTTTCAGTTTTCAATTTATAGTTATAGAGACAGTTTTAACTATTTTACAGTGTTGAAATTATTCATATAAAGCGTGGCTGTGGTTGTGGAACTGCTTCTTTTTTAAATATATATATACATCATATTTCCATTATCTTTTTATCTTATTGTGTAAATTATAACACGTCTGCACACACACACACACACACACACACACACAAAAAACATTTTTGGGATGCAATAAAGTATTATTATTATATTGTCTATCATGTCTTGTAAAACTATAATTTTTTTTACTAGTATCCCATTTCTTCTTTTCTACTAGACCTAAAATGACCTCAATGTTTAAAAGCGCCATTAAACATTTATAGTCAGATTTTTTATTAATGGCGCGAGTATTTCTGGTTTTTCTCAGCTGTCCCTCTATCAAAAGTTGTAAAAAAGTTGTGTCAACCTATGAATCAAATTGTCTTAACTGAATCTAGATTTTGGACCGTATTGATGCCATATTTAAAACGTTTTCTTCTTTAAGACCTATAAAAACTACTTTAAAACAGCTGACATAAAATTAGAGATTTTACACTGTAAAAAATAAAAACAAGTTACGCACTACAAAGTATGAATTAATTCATCGTATTGCCAAAAAATCTTGTGCTGACGTAGTGATTATGAGTTCACGTCATACTTCTTTCCAAATAATAATAATTCGCTTTAAGTGTTATAAACATATCACTTATGTAGTTTGTATTAAATTTTGAATTAATTATTTATGGCATATTATCTACATCATGTCGCAATTACCAATGGCTGATATGAAATCTCTCCCTTTAAATCATTTGAAATAGTGATTGTATACTCAATATTGTCAAATTAACAAACACTGTTTATATAACTTTGACAAATTATTGTCTATGCATGAACGTTTCACAGGGCCTTTAAAGGTTTTAAAAACATATTAGGCTCTTAAACAACACGACACGGTACGGAATCTCTATCAGTTCCACTCTCGTAAAGCTGCGAAAAGAAATCTTCTTGTATCTATCGATGAGTCATTGAAGAGGACGGCAATGGTTTTGGAATTTCACAATCAACCATGAGAAGATCGTTATCGAAATACGACAGAGAAATCACCAGTGTAGAACGACGTGGCAGGAAAAGGATCATAGATGACTTTGATATGGATATCATCCAAAGATTATGGGTGAGCGTAAATAGACATGCGAAAAAATATTGGACGCCTGATTATTCAAGCAGAACAAGGCCCATGGGTTCTGGACAGAGAATCATTGTTATTCTTGCAAGTGGTGATGATACTGGATATTTACAAGGATGCCATGCCATTTTTTCTTCTCTGCATCATCTGGAATATTATTCTCGGGTCAATGCAAAGGTGTTTTAAGACTGACTAAATATCGTTTGCTGCCCTCCATTGAAGCACCCAGCTGTATTGTATTGGACAACGCTACCATTCGTTGACCCATAGTCACTTTAAGGCTCCAACTTTGGCAATTATAAAAGCTGCCACGATTTCATGGTTTCAATCAGACAGTACTACATATTCTGACCATTTATCAAAATGCTAACTATACTCCTTAGTAAAAAAAAAAGAAATGAACCAGAAACAGCTATCAAAGCAGACTGTCTAATCAGGGAGTTTTGACACAAGGTTGCACGACTTCCCCCATATCACTGTGAGCGCAATCTAATTGAGGTTATTGGGCCTAAGTAGAGGGAAAGATTGAGAGGAGGAACACCAACTTTACTCTCACCGACGAGGCAATAACTGATAACAAAGAGTAGACAGAGAAAAGGCATGCCTCAACCTTCGCAAACTAGAGGAAAATTACATTTCATTGGTTAGAGTGATGCTCGGAATCTTTCTGTAGTTGTTTCAATTCTCCTTCTCATCATCCTTGTCATCAGACTGTGCTGATTGATGTGTCCAGTATTTATTGGTTGTTGTTGTCGTGGTAGTAGTAGTAGTAGTAGTAGTAGTTGTTGTTGTTGTTGTTGTTGTTGTTGTTGTTATTGTTGAACACATATTTGTGGAGCCATTGTCTCATAATTGATGAATTTTTACTTTTGACCAGTTTACATAAATTTATGTAATCCTCTTTGGCATAAACAAAGCTATTTCTCAAACTTTTGCAATCAAAATTATATTGGAAGCGCGTTATCTTCACTTTTGTTTGTATTCACCAGTAATTTGTATTGATAGTTATAAAATGTAGATGTCTGATAGTTAAAAATTGCCATTCGTTGCTTCATATTCAAATACTGCACGTATATCGTTTAAGCTTCAATTAACCGAACACTCCAATTTAACGAATTCCTTCAAAATGGATATGCGGAAAATTCATAATTTTGATAATGTAAGTCTTCTATGAATTCAGATCCTCACCTGTTATCGATTTATTTTAATATAGCTGTAATAAACGAAATAATTTCCTGTTGTTTTAAAATTTATGAAAAAATATTTTTTATTAAGACAAATTGATTCAGAGGTTCATACAAATTTTTGCAGCTATGCATTGGGGGCAGCTGGGAAAAAGAAGAAAAACACGCGCCACTTATTAAAAATCTGACTTAAAGGAATGTAGAGTCATCTTCCTTAACATTTATATCTATTTTTAATTTTTCCTAGTCCGTTAGAATTATCAAAACCGATGAGTTTTCCAAGGACATCAGAGTTTTAGTATTGTTTGTCCAAGTAAGGTTCTATTTGGTCATTTTTCACATCGATTACAGGCTTCGAGCACGGCTGTGCCACAAGGCTCTCTCTCTCTCTCTCTCTCTCTCTCTCTCTCTCTCTCTCTCTCTCTCTCTCTATCTATCTATCTATCTTCTATCTATCTATCACTGTCTCTAATCTCTCCACCCTCTCTCTCTCTCTCTCTCTCTCTCTCTCTCTCTCTCTCTCTCTCTCTATCTCGCTGACGCTCCCTTAAACATATTCAAGACCATATGACTATAAAGTTGTTCTCTTTTTTTTCTTTTTGTTTTGTTGGTTTTTGTTTTGTTTGTTCGTTTTTGTTTCGTTTTTCTCCGGACTCTTAATGTTACGTACAAGGAATGCACAAGGCTCACTGTGTTCTAAATTAAAATAATAATCTTAAAAGTGAGTAAAAGTAAATAAATAAAAAATGTTAAAAGTCGATCAAACTTCTCGAGTCACCAGGAATGGTGTCAACGTGTTGAAATTGAAAATTAATAATTTTTTTGCCAAGGGAGTACCAAAAAAAAAAAAAAAAAAAGAAAGAAAGAAAGAAAATATTATGCCTAGACAGGAGTTCGAACCCCTAACTCACCCCACTCCGGTTACAGTTACGCTGTGCTAAAACAGCCGGTCACCTCGCCTTCTCGCGCTCGGTCAAACAGTTTAGCCCGTATAATCTCTTCCTCCACGAATAGCTTACTTTCGTAGTCTCGGACTTCCCCAAGTCATAGACTACAAAGTCTCAGACTTTGCTATAGTCTGAGACTACCATAGTCTCGGTCCATGAATCAGAGCCCAGAAGAGGAAATAAAATACACTCAGTTTACAGCCTTATTTATGACAACAGCACAGCAAATGAATCATGGTCAAGTCTCCAAGGTAATATAGGTGATCACAAAAACAGCAACACAAGTAGCGGGTACAATAACAAACACATGAGACCGCAGCATATATAACCCTATTACGGCCCGTTGAGCAAAAAGAACTCAGAATTAGAATTCAAAATTCAAAGAAAAGAAAGACAATATTTAAAGGCAGGCGATACAAAATATTTCATCATATAAGGGTTATAAGACTAAGAAACGAAGAGCTTGATAAAACGGTTGACATTATTAACCGGAGAAAATAACCTAGCGATGTACAAAGTGGTCAGACTATGGTTTTCGGCGGGTTTCGGCGGGTTTCGTAAAAAAGCAATTACTCTTTTACGAAACCCGCCGAAACCCAACGAAACCCGACAATATCTGAGAAAGTCATGGGAAGTGGGAACCAGTGGGAAGTGAACCTGAGACTCAGGGAAGTGTACACCAGTGGAAAGTGAACCTGAGACTATGGTTTTCGGCGGATTTCGTAAAAAAGCAATTACTTTTTTACGAAACCCGCCGAAACCCGACGACATCCGATGAAAACCGACAATGCCTGACAAAGTCATGGGAAGTTGGCAACAGTGGGGAGTGAATCTGAGACCCAGGGAAGTGTATACCAATGGGGAGTGAACCTGAGACTTTGGTTTTCGGTGGGTTTCGTAAAAAAGCAATTCCTTTTGGGTTTTGGGTACCGAGAAGAATGAACCTAAGACTATATAGGAAGTGGGCACCAATGGGGATTGAATCTGGGATTACGAGAGGTAGATAGTGGTGGACTTAAGATCAGAAGTGTACTTCTCTTTTTCGAAAACTACCGAAATCGTCAATAGTTATGGGAATTGGGCACATGGGTAATGAACCGGGGATTCAGGGAGTGCACAACGGTGTGGAGTGAACCCGGGATTATGGGAGTTGGATACATGTGGGAATTGAAGCCGGACTATAGAGTTTTGATACCGAGCAGCATGAACCCGAGAATGTAGGAGGTGGGCACCAATGGGGATTGAACCTGGGATATACGAGAGGTAGATACCACTGGAGAGTGAGCTCAGGAACCTACCAAGGGGATTGAACCAGGGACTCAGGGAAGTGTACACCTGTGGGAAGTGAACCTGGGACTGTGGTAGATGGATTATCTTCTTCTTCTTCCTCCTCCTCCTCCTCTTTCTGCTCCTCATCTTTCTCATTCTCCTCCTCCTCTTACTGCTTCTCCTCCTCCTCCTCTTCCTCTTTATCCTCTTCTTCTTCCTCCCCCTACTCCTCTTCCTCTTT